>NC_048321.1:14908442-14932395 GCF_013100865.1 Trachemys scripta elegans
TGGCAGGGCCGGCTCTAGGCACCAGCCCCCAAGGAAGCAGGTGCCTGGGGCGGCAAATCTGGAGGGGCGGCTCTGCGTCCGGTCTGGGGCAGCACTCCGACTTCGGCGGCAGCTTTTTCATTTTTTCTTCTTCGGCAGCACTGCTGCAGCCGCTTTTTTGTTTGCTTCGCCGCTTGGGGCGGCAAGAAATGTAGAGCCGGCCCTGGCAGCTGGGTGTGTCCTGACCTGTGTGATGCTGGTGGAAGTGCAGCTGGAGGACTTTGTAGCTTGTCACAGCAGTACGGTGTGAGAGGGAGCCCAGGCTGGTGGGTCAGGGGGCTCTGTGGTACCCCAATTCCAGGTGGCTCCCCAGGGGGAACCTGTCACACTGGGGCTGGGAGATTCCCCATGGAAGGGGGCCAGGGTGCAAGGGAGCCCCATCCCCCCATCCCGCAGAGGGGCAGCTATCCCATAACCCCCGGGGCCGGCGCGAGGGGCCGTACCATGAGCTCCCCTTGGAAGAGGCGGTCGTCATCCTTGAAGGCGCGTGCCATGAACGCCCGCAGCGCCTCCCGCTCGCACTGGGCATGCACCTCCAGCAGCTCCTGCACCGTCTCCGTGGGCAGCGCCGCCCGCCGCCCCAGCTGCTCCTTGTAGACAGCCACGGCCTCCCCCACCGCCGCCGAGTTCTCGATCTGCGCCAGGGCCAGCACCGCGCTCTCCATGCAGGGCACCGCCCCGCTGCGGATGGCGTCCACGTAGGTCACCGCCAGGTTCCCCAGCACTGCCGGAGGGGCAGGGTCAGCACCAGGGGGCCCAGCGCGGCCAGAGGGGGCAGGGTCAGCGCCAGGGGGCCCAGCATGGCCAGAGGGGCAGGGGCAGTGCCAGGTTCCCCAGCACGGCCGGAGGGGCAGGGGCAGCGCCAGGGGGCCCAGCGCGGCCGGAGGGGGGCAGGGGNCCCAGCACAGCCGGAGGGGGGCAGGGTCAGTGCCAGGGGGCCCAGCACAGCCCCTCCCACACTCTCCAGGACTCCACCTGCTCCCTGACCCTCCTTGTAGGACAGACACCGAGCCTAGGATGTGCCCCCTTCCCCACCCCAGATGCACCCTAAAACCCCCTCTCCATGAGCAATTGCTGCCTCGTTTCCCCAGGCGTGGGGCCCTGCTCTGCCTCTCTCTGCAGAGAAATGGCTCAGGGCCCTACCAAATTCACGATCAATTTCACAGCCATAGGATTTGAAAATTGGTCAATTTCACGTTTTCAGATGATAAAATCTGACATTTCAGATTTGTCACGGGGGTGCAGACCCAAGACGGGACTGTGCAGGGGTCAGAGCTGGACTCTGAAGGCAGCAGCCACAGGAGGTTCCTGGAGGTGGACGTGGGTCTGATCCCCCCCAGCAGCTGTGCAGGAGATGGACAAGTCCTGCCCCCCCTGCCCTGCCAGAGCACGGGGGGCTCTTTGCTGGGGTGCTCCTAGGAACAAGGGGACATCAGATTTCACGGGGAAGGGCTTATTTCACAGTCCGTGACACATTTTTCATGGTTGTGCAATTGGTAGGGCCCCAGCAATGGCCCTTCGGGACACGGGCGTCCCTCCCCGGGGAGACGCACCCACCCTGCTATCTAGGCCTCCTCATCTCCCCTGGGATCCACTGACCAGATCTGCTGTCGGGCTTTATTCCACCCCTCGTGATTTTCCAGCAGCCCTTCTAACCGCGCACCCCAGAGCTGGGCGCAGGCTCCAGTGCTGACCCCACCAGTGCTGGCCACAAGGGACCCCCTCCCAGCTCAGTTCATCCCGCCCAGCACCCCATGAGCCACGTTGACCCCAGTGTCCCCCGGCCCAAGGGCTACCGACACTCACTGGCCCCGGTCACCACGTGGCCGCCCGGGATGGTCTTGGGCTTCGACATCTCCCAGACATGGCGGCAGAACTGGGCCACCTGCTCCCGGAACTCAGGCTCCAGCTCGTCCTCCCGCAGCTCCTCCAGCCGGGCCAGGTCCCTCCTGCCGGCCGGCTGGATGAAGACGAAGCATTTCCGGGCTGGGAAGAACTGGCGGATGCACTCGCGGGGCAGGTTGAAGAGCTGGGCTCGCTGGCTGCTGCCTGGGGAGGAGACGGGAGCTGGACAGCAGCCCTGTGCCAACATGCAGCTGCTTCTGGGGGGCAGCATGGCGACTGTTGGACAGATTCCCCTGGGGGGAAGAGACCCCGATATCCACAGGGGATTGAGGGGAGCCGGGGAACTGTCCAAGTTGCAATGTGGCCAGGACAGCAAACGCCCCAACTCCCAGGGACCGGTAACCCCCGCAAGGTGTCAACAGCTTGGGTTTCTGTCTTGAGCAAAAGTCACCCCCTCTGCAAGCACAGCGCCCCCTAGTGCCACCCTGGGGCCAGCACCGCTCCCCTACCTGGCTTTAGTTTCAGGCCATTCTCCAGGTACTCGTCCTCGGTGATCTCCCGCCCGTCCAGCTCCAGCTGCAGCGTGAAATCCCGCACGGCCCACACGAAGGCCGGGAAGAACCGCACAAACTCGGCCGAATCCTCCCCCTCCTGTCGGCTGCCCCTGCCCGCCGCCTTCACCTTGATGCGCTCCGTCAGCTCTGTCACGTAGCTGGAGGCTGGCTAAGGAACCAGAAGTGTGGCGCCCCCTGAAAGAGGGGGTCCTGCTCCCTCAGAGCCTCCCCTCCCCGCCTGCGACAGGGGCTCAGAATGAACAAGGGGAAGGGAAGGATAGTCCATCACAACCCTCAGAAGCAGGGGTCGAACCCACCACCTCCAGGGTCCAGAGGAGCCCCCTACAGCACTGGAGCTGAAGGAGCAACTCTGCTAGCTGATGGCAGTAGTGGGTTGTTATCCCATCATGCAGAGCAGCCACTAGAGGGGGCCGTGGTGCACACCCCGCGCTGAGGGTCACGATTTCACTGGGGGTGAAGTGTTTGGAGGGAACCGCGAGGCCCTTCCCTGGGGATATGGGGCCCCCCAAGCCCTCAGACCCAGCTCCCCGGCCCGCAGGCAAGGATACTGCAGCTGGTCCATGGCCTGCTGGTTGATGGTGCCCATGCTGTTATAGACCAGGGTGCTGCTGAGAAGCACGGCCAGCGCGAAGATCCATGTGTCGTTCTTTGCGTCGCCCTGGAACGACACCCACCATCACCATCCCGAGCGCGTCCCAGCCGCAGAGCTCACAGCCCATCACAGAGCACGGTGGGATCACCAGCCCCATGGCACAGATGGGGAAACTGAGGCACAGGGGAGGGTTGGCCAGGGGATCAGCCCCCAGCTCTCCAGAGTCCCACCCCAGGCCACAGTGAATTCCCGTTCCTGGAGCTCGGAGCGTATGACATTATCTGATTATAAGAGAACATCTCATTGAAGTGTGGCCCACAGCCAGAAAGGGTTACGCATCCCGCAGGCCAGCTGACCCAGAGTAACCTGGAGAGGCAGGTGAGGACAGGTTGCAAATGATCATTAGGACCGTTCAATGCTAGTGAGGATAGAACTTCGAAGTGCAAAGGTGGATTGTTAGAAATTGGACGTAATTACTCGCTCGATCCGTTTACTTCTATCTATTAGATGCTAACCCTGTAACCAGCCAGCTCCTGTCTATTCCCCGCGCCATCGCTGCACAGATCAAAAGGGAAGGCTGACTTTTAGGAGAGCCTTGAAGTAGTGGCATTGTTTATGTGTCTCTTTAAAGTCTGTGGTAAATTGTCTATGAACTGCTGAATGGCCAAATGCCCTTGTGTTAATGACCAGGATACTGGGAAGACAAGGGGTTAGCTCAGAAGTCTATTGTTCACCCAGGACTGAATGGCTGCTGGAGGTGGAACTGATCCTGTTTATCGCAGGTCTGCTTAAGGTTCATGCAGGGGAAGCCTGAGCTATAAGGATTGAGATCCAGTCACTGACTGGAGTCACCCTAAGCATGGACATGGGACTGTAACCTCTGGACTATTTCTAAAAGGACTTTTGGCAACGACAAGCTTACCTCTGCTGTACCTGAACCTCAAGCATTGAATTCACGTCTGTCTGTAGATTGATCTTTTAACCAACACTCTCTCGCTTTTCTTTTTTAATACATTTTAGTTTAGTTCACAAGGATTGGCTCTAAGCGGGATTTTGGGGTAAGATCTAGGTTATACATTGACCTGGGCACGTGGCTGGTCCTTGGGGATTGGTAGAACCTTTTCTTTTATATGATGAAATAAGAGTTTCAGAAATCATCATGTTTTGACGTGGGTACCTGGATGGGGGCCTGAGGTTGGGCACTTTAAGGGAACTGCGTTGTTCAGACTTCTGAGCAACCAGGGAGGTAATACAGAAGCTGTTTTGGTAAATCTAAATATTGAAATATCCACCAGCTTTGGGGTTTCTCTGCCCCGTTCTGTTTGCAGTTCACCCTGATTGAGTGACCTCAGCTGGCTCCCACGGGCACCATTGTCACAGAGAGTCACTCTTTGGGGTTGGGGTATTTCCCCCCACACACCCCGTGAAATCCCCAGCTCCCGGAGGCACGGGAGGGGGCGGGAGCGCTCATTGCTCCCCTTTTACTGAAGTAAGTTTCCAACCCATGTGGCTGCATTAAAGCTTTGGGAAGGCGACACCTCCCCACCCCACAGGGTTCAGATGCAGCGGCCCCCACTGCAGGGCGCGGGGTTTCCAGCTGCTCTCGTGCATTTTTCGGGTCCCAACTTTATTTTGCCTTTTGGTGGCTGGCGTTACCGGCCCTTCCAGCTTATCGGCTGTGTCTGAGCCCCACCTCCAGAGCGAATGTATTTATTGTCACACTTCCTCTGGCAGCCGGGGTGGGGAAACTGAGTCCCAGCTCACACCGGGGGTCTGTGGAGCAGGGATATGAACCCGGCTCTCCAGAATGCCAGCCCTGCCCCCATCACTACAGCAAGTCGGGAAATTGTCACTGGAGAACACTGAATCATTGATACCAAAATCACAAGCAAAACAGGGTCGCTTCAGGCAAATTTCCCAACTTGAAAAATTATTGGGAAAAAAGTTTCAGAATTGTAGAAATGGCCCAACTGACCGTTTGTCTAACCGGAAACTTTCCATTTCTCAAGGTAAAATCACATCTCATTGCCAATGTTTTGGTAAATTTGGACCAAATTAAGAAAGAAAAAAAAAAGTAGACAACCAAAATGAAATGTCTGAAAATTATCCAAGTTTTTTGCGTGACCTGGACCCAGACACGTTTATGATTTTCAAGCCATGACACTTTCCCCACCCCCCTTTTTGACTTTTCATCATGATTCGGGACAGGGAACATTTTCAATATTTCAACAGCTCTCCCTGGGCAGGACAAGCGTTTCCAGCCGTGCCCCTGGGCGTCCCGTTCCAGGCTCGCCACAGCATTCCCAGCCATCCCGGCGTTGGCACTGCCCCCCTCAGAGGGCATCAGCCCCACATCAGACAGCCCCTCCTTCCCCTACATGGGGCTCGCTGAGTCTGTCCCTTAGCAGCGGGAGCTCCTTAAATACCCCATCCTCTTTCCCAGCATGCCTTGCCATAAATTACAATGCCCAGCATCCCCTGGGAACTACAAGTCCCAGAAGCCCCTGGGAACTGCAAGGGGCGTTCCATCCCAAGGGGCGTTCCATCCTGCTCTGCAAATTGGCTGATTCTCATACGCTGCCCCCCAGCACTCACCTTCTCCACATCACCCAGCCCCTCGGTGTCCAGCAGCACCAGGGTGTGGCCGGCCCGGCGGGGGTGGGGCAGGCACCACATCCAGATGCCCTTGGTGTGCGACTGGATGGTGGAGCCCAGCGAGAACCCTGGGGAGAGAGGGGCGGAGCTGGGACAGTCACAGAGCCAGGGAACCCAGGAGTCCTGGCTACCCACCCACCCCTGCTCTGACCCACTAGACCCCACTCCCGTCCCAGCGCCAGGGAGAGAACCCAGGAGTCCTGGCGCCCGGGGGCAGGGTTCACGTCTCTCACCCGTTCTCTTGCTGGCCAGTTTGTTCATGAGGTAGGACTTGCCGGTGCGGTACAGCCCGGCGATGGCCACCACCACCACGGGCTGGGAGATCTCCGACAGCACCTGCAGCGCCTCCTGCTGCACCCGCAGCTCCCCCGCCGGGCTGTTCTCGATCAGGCAGATGGGGGCCGGCATGGGGATCTCCATCGCGCTGGGGGGGGCGGCCTGCGGGACACAGAGCAGGGAGGTGGGGTGAGACCTGGGGGGTGTCCCGGAGTCCCCAGGCGATGCTCTGGAACTGCTCCCCACAAAGCCAGTCAGGACTCTGGGGAGCCTCCTCTCCCTCGGAGCAGACCGTCTTCAGGGCAAGAAGCTCACACGGCTTCACCTCCTGGGTCTGACCTTGGAGCATTCAGCATCTGCCCCTCCGTGCGCGTCCCACAGCGAGTCCGCCCCGGCGGGGCCCTGGGGCAGCCAGAGGGTCCTGCCCCCCCACTTCGCAGTCAGACGTGACTCTCAGCCAGCCAGTAACACAGAGGTTTATTAGATGGCAGGAACATGGTCTAAAACAGAACTTGTAGGTACAGAGAATGGGACCCCTTAGCCTGGTCCATTCTGGGGCCCAGCGAGCCAGACACCCACGTCTGCCCTCACTCCTAGTCCCCAGCTAGCTCCAAACTGAAACCCCCTCCAGCCCCTCCTCTCTTGCCTTTGTCGCTTTCCAGGGCCAGGAGGTCACCTGATCTCACTAATGTCATATATGCCATCATGTGCCAGCAATGCCCCTCTGCCATGTACATTGGCCAAACCGGACAGTCCCTCCGCAAAAGAATAAATGGACACAAATCGGACATCAGGAATGGTAACATACATAAGCCAGTAAGTGAACACTTCAATCTCCCTGGTCATTCTATTACAGATTTAAAAGTCACTGTCATTGAACAAAACAACTTCAGAAACAGACTTCAAAGAGACACAGCAGAACTAAAATTCATTTGCAAATTTAACACCATTAATCTGGGCTTGAATAGGGATTGGGAGTGGCTGGCTCACTACAGAAGCAGCTTTTCCTCTCCTGGAATTGACACCTCCTCATCTATTATTGGGAGTGGACTACATCCACCCTGATTGAATTGGCCCTGTCAACACTGGTTCTCCACTTGCGAAGTAACTCCCTGCTCTCCATGTGTCAGTATATAATGCCTGCATCTGTAGCTTTCACTCTATGCATCCGAAGAAGTGAGGTTTTTATCCACGAAAGCTTATGCCCAAATAAATCTGTTAGTCTTTAAGGTGCCACCAGACTCCTTGTTGTTTTTACCTGATCTCTTTGTTCACCTTTAGCTATTCCCTTGCAGGGGGCGGGGGGGAAGGGCCCTGGCCATTTGTTGCCAGGGAGACAGAGTGTCAGTGATTGATGCACACTGGCCTTTATCCCATCACCTAGAGACTTAAGAAATGCATAGGGGAAACTGAGGCACCCACACAGTATTCAGAGGAAACATTAAGAACAGTCCCACTTCGTCACAGGGGGGCAATGAAACAAGGGCCAGGCCCCCCAAACTGTGGGAGACCCTTGCACCCGCCCCCCGTGCAGCGTACGGACCCCAGCGTTGCCCGCGGCACTTCACCCCGGGGCAGACAAGCCCTGGCGCTCCTGGGCATCGCTGCAGACCCCCAGCTGGGGTTCTGGGGTAGAGTTACAGGGACAGCAGGTAGAGTTGTGGGGTTAGGGCTATGGGGCAGGGGTTTAGCTATGGGGTTAGAGGCACAGTGAAGGAGGCCGGGTTAGCATTCAGAGGTTGGGGGGAGGTGTTAGGGCAGCCGGGTCAGACCCTGCTCTCCCCCACTTCCCCCCGGTGCCGACCCGGGGTGACCCCACCGGCTCCCCCAGCCCACAGCGGTGTAGTTTGATTTCTGTATCTGGGGAGGTGGCTCCAGCCAGACCAATGGGGCCTGCCCACAGTGGGACTATTTCAGACGGAGAGGGGGCACAAATTTAACCGTGAGGCCGGGGGCTACTTAGGCAACATCGCTGGTGGGAGCTGGTGTCTAATGACCGAACCCTTAGCCCCGCCCGGCTCCAATTTATTTTGTTTTATTTATTTATTTTTATTTATTTAATCCGAACCTGTTCTGACAGCCGGGGGCACGTCACTTGGGGACACGGTTGGGTTACAATCGTCACGTCTGTTCGTACTCAGAGACGCCCCCTGACGTCAGAGGGGCCCATTGTGATCAGTTAATCTGACCCCCGGCACCTCGCAGGCCCCAGAACCTCCCCCCCGCCCTGGTACCAGACCCCAACCTCCGGCTGAGTCACCGACGGCCCCAGATTGCGGGTTCCAGACGAGTGACAGAGACTCCACCACGGACACAAGTTCAAACCTGCCAGTGACCCGGGCCCCCTGCTGCGGAGGAAGGGGGGGGCGGCTCTGGGCCCTCAGGAGGGGCAGGGCTGGGGCAGACTCCCCCAGCCAGCCCTTCATGGCCGGAGCCCTGGGGCTCCCGTGGCGGTTTGAAGGGCCGAAGGCTCCTGGCCACTGCAGCAGCAGGCGGGAGCCCCAGGCCCTTTGAAATCGCTGGGCCCGGGGGCAGCTGCCCCTCTTGCTCTCCCCCCGCTGGGTCTGCCGTCCTGGCCCGCATCGGCCCACTGTCACCTCCGCTTGTTAGTCCCTAACTGCAGGACCTGGCGCGTCGCACGGTTAAATCTCACCCCGTTCCTGTTCCTCCAGTTTACAGGGTCGCCCAGATCATCGTGTGGGCTATTCCGGTCCTCCCCCGCCCTGCCAATCCCTCCCCACTCGGTGTCAGCCGCAAACTCCCCCTTTGGGCCAAGGGCAGCAATGAAAAGGTGAAATACGGTCGGTCCCAAGAGGGATCCGTGAGAGGCTCCGCTAGTGACTCCCCGCCTGGCAGTTCCCCGTTCGGGGTGACCCGGCGTCGTCTCCCCTTCACCACTTCCCGGTCTCACATTGACCCCCATCGTCTCTCCCCTGGAACGGTGTCAAACGCCCTCCTGGCCCCAGGGAGATCCGACCCACCGCGTTTCCTGTGGCTGACACCTGCTCTGGCCTCCAGGAGACTCCCAGGTGTATTGGAGCAGGAGCGCTCGTGGGTGAATGCCCGTGTGCCCACGAGAGCTCCTGCTCCAATCCGTGGGTTAGTCTGGAAGGTGCCACAGGACCCTCTGTCGCTTTTTACAGCCCCAGACTAACGCTACCCCGGGATCCCGCCTCCAGGACAGACACTGGGACTGGGCGCTCCGCGCTCCCCGTGCAGCCCACGCGTGAACCGGCCACGCTCCGCGGGTCCCTTTCCCCGCCGGGCCGGGCCCTGGCTCAGCCCAGCGCCTGGCAACCCCCGGAGCGTCCAGACGCGGCTCCGAGGCCCGGCACCGGGGGATGTCTCCTGCCCCCCCTGCGCGGCGCGCTCCGGCTGCCCGAGGCTTGGGGGGGGGCAACCCCCGTCCCCCCCCCAATCCACCCGGAGCCGCCCTGGGCTGGGACCAGCCCCCCCGTTAGCAGCTCCCGTGCCCGGGCGATGCCCCAGGCGCCCTGGCCCCGCCCGGGACCGGCCGCCCCCAGCCCTGACCCCCTGGATCCGAGCCCCCCGGGGCCGGGGAGCAGCCGGGACCCACCTGCCCGGGGCGCGGGGTCCGCTCGGTCTCCCTCCAACGCCCCTTTTGCCGGGCGGCGCCGAGCCGAGCCAGGAAACGGGGCGAGTCAGATGGAAACCGAAAGCGGCGGGTGGAGCCGGTTTAACCGCTTCGGATCCAGGGACCCGGGACCCAGCCCGACCCCCTGGGGGCGCCGCCCCTCGCCCACCCCGGCCCCGGTCCCACAGCACCGGCTACAGACTCCAGATGCCCCCCCGCCCCACCCCTGCGGGGGGGGGCGAACCCCCCCCCCAGGTGAGTCCCCGCCCCCCGCGCTCCCCCCCCCCCCCCCCCCCACCAGCCCCCACCCCCCTCCCAGAGCTGGGAAAAGAACCCAGGAGTCCTGGCTCCCAGCCCCCCCCTGCTCTAACCCACCTGCCCCCCTCCACAACCCTCACAGTCAGGGCTGGCCCCAGTGCAGTCCTCAGGGGCGCCGGGCTGCAGGGAGTGGGGCAGAGGGTCAGTAGGGGGCGCCAGCCTGCAGGGAGCGGGGTGGGAGTCAGTAGGGGGCACCAGGTGGCAGGGAGTGGGGTGGGGGGCCTGTAGGGGGCACTGTGCTGCAGGGAGTGGGTTGGGGAGGGAAACTGAGGCAAAGGGGGGTGAGGCAGTGCCTGTATCTGAGCTTGGACACAGCATCCACGCCCAGCACACACTGCCCTCTAAGCAGGGGGGCAGCGGAGGCTTTGCAGCAAAGCCTTCTGCTAGATGCACTTGGGACCGCTGTGCTGTGTGTCATGGTCCCTGTACTGCCAGCATCTGCCTCTGCACCTGGAAACCCGGCATGGCAAACCCGGGGTTAAACACTCCCAGGATGGAGACGCAGGCCCCAAGGGCTCCGGTCGTCCCCACCAGCTGGGCGGCTGCAGGGTCAGCCGGGGTCATTAGCTCGGAGAGACTCAACCCTCCCTGCCTCCCCCACCACCGGGTTTCCCGGAATCAGCCCTGTGCTGAGAAAGGCTCCGGCTGCTTTCGGTTTCCATCTGACTCTGACACGTTCAGGGGATTTAGAGCTGCCACACCCGGATCATCGGCCTGGTCTGTGAGTTGGCATCATGGACACTTCTCTGAAAACATCCGCTCCATGCACAGCAACCCCCCGAACAGCGAACAGGCCGGGGGGTGGGGGGTGGGAAGGGATAACCGGACAGACACACTCATCACGCTGCTGGCCAGGGGCCGCCCGGCCCACCCCGGGAGCACTGCGGGCAGTTCCGGGCGCCCGGCTCCAAAAAGATCCGTTAGAACTGGAAAAGGGGCCGAGACGGGCACAAAATTATCTGGGGTTGTGAGCCGGCTTCCCTATGAGGAGAGATTGAAAAGACGGGGGCTGGTCAGTTTGGAAAAGAGACGCCTGGGGGGATGTGACCGAGGTCTGTACAGTCATGACTGGCGCAGAGAAATGTGCCTTCACATGTCATGCGAACCAGGGGCCACCCGATGAAATTAATGGGCAGCAACAACAGGAAGCATTCCTTCAGCCAATGCACCGTTAACCTGTGGAACTCACTGCCAGGGGATGTTGTGGAGGCCAGAAGTAGAACAGGGTTCAGAAAGAACTAGATGAGTTGCTGGGGGAATCGGTCTCTCAGTGGCTATTAGTCAGGATGGTCACAGACGCCCTTGCGCTGGGTGTCCCTAGGAATGGGTGACAGGGGATGATGGGTGACGTGCTGATGACCTGTTCTATTTGCTTCCTCTAAAGCAACTGGCACCAGCCCCGCTCAGACGACAGGATCTGGGGCTAGATGGGCCATGGGGCTGACCCAGTTTGGCTGTTCTGATGTTCTGGCGGCGCTGGGCCCAGTGAAGCAGTGCGGGGTGCCATGCCGCAGGGGCGGGGAGCTTGGCTGGGAA
This sequence comes from Trachemys scripta elegans, assembly GCF_013100865.1. Classification (NCBI taxonomy): domain Eukaryota; kingdom Metazoa; phylum Chordata; order Testudines; family Emydidae; genus Trachemys; species Trachemys scripta. Next base: position 14,919,874 of record NC_048321.1, read on the forward strand.
TGTCCCGCTGCAGGGTGTGGGGCAGGGGGCTCAGTAGGGGGCGCTGTGCCACAGGAAGCAGGGCAGGGAGCTCGGAGGGGGGCGCTGTGCTGCAGGGAGCGGGGCAGGGAGCTCGGAGGGGGGGGTCGGGCCGCAGGGGCGGGGGGCTCGGCAGGGGGCTCCGTGCCGCAGGGAGCAGTAGGTCCAGTCAGATTTAAACGTCCTGTTGCCGGGATTTTCCCGGCCCTGCCGGGCGGGTTTGGAACCAGTGGGGAGCTGCCGCAAAGGCACCATGGAGCGGAGTTACCCCAGCATAGGATCTGGGCCTGGGGCCGGACAACCCCCTGGCACGGCCTATGCCAGCAGCGGGCCAGGCGGGCACCTGCCGCAATCCCCGTGGTTTGGGCACCGAGCAACCCGGGCGGATTTCCCAGGGTGCTGGCTGGGGGGAACCTGGGGGGCTTCCCAGACCGGCCCTGTGTGTCCAGGGAGGTTTTCACACTGAGCGACACGGGCTGGGATGCTGGGACACCCCCTCGCCCGCTCCACACCCTGAGAGCAGTTTGCTGTTTCCTGGCCTGCTCCCCCTCTACTGTGCCCCCATCCTGCGGCCAGAGCGGGCACCTAATCCCCTGTGGGGGACATGGAGCAGGACTCCTGGGTTCTCTCCCGGCTCTGGGAGGGGAGGAGGGTCTGGTGAGTTAGAGTTGGGGGGGCTGGGAGTTAGTGGACCCTAAAGGTATTAAAGTCACTTCAGTCGGGTTTGTCTGGCTCCGTCGGGTTTGCCCAGGATACCGTCAGAGGGAAGGACACCCAGGTGCGGGCGCTGCCCAGAGAGGCTAGACCGGGGCGTATGGAACCCTGCAAAGGACGAGCTGCTGCTGGAAATCCCCGGCTGGGCTCGGGAGGGAGGGTCAGACTCGGTCTGCAGGGTCAGCCTGGAGCAATCCCGGGCTCGGCTGCGCTTGGAGGAGCCCCAACCTCTGCACCTCGGTCTGTGCACGTCCGGCCGCACGGGGACCTGCCGCGGCCCGGCTCCCAGCTCCGTGGGGTTCACTGCGGCAGGAGGGTGCCACAGCGAGTCCTCGTGGGACCTCCTCCAAAGGCTGCCGGGATCCCAGACACCACAGCCGACACCGCGGCCCCCCAGCAGTGTTTTCATCCGGAGCAGGGCAGCGCTTCCCCTCAGCTCAGACCCCCCAAGCCCTGCCAGCTCTGGGCAGGGCGAGGGGCAGACTGCGCGCAGGGCGACCCAGCCACGGAGCCAAGTGAGGCGAACCCGCCGCCGCACTTCAACGTCACTCCCTTCACCTTCTCCCCCGCCTGTGGGCAGCTTTAATCAGAGAGACGGTGGCTCCGGGATCAGCTAAAGCCAGAGTAGAGCGTGATTCTCCTGCTGCACTGAAATGTCCAGTCGCCCCCAGAATCCCATGAAGTGTTACCTGTGAGCCCCTATATCGTGTCCAGCGGCCCCCCGAGTTCTGATTGCTCTGGGTGGCACTTGCGGCTACGCTCTGTGACAAAGATCCTCCTCTGCCTTGGTGGGTCCTGCGCTTATCGGCGGATTTGCTCTCCTCACAGATTCACCCTGTGGCTTGGGGAACAGCCCAGAGACCTTCCCCTCTGGAAGAACCCACAGTCCAGGTCAATTGGGAGGTTTGGGGGGAACTCGGGCCCACCCTCTACTCCGGGTTCCAGCCCAGGGCCCTGTGGACTGCAGCTGTCTATAGTGCCTCCTGTAACAGCTGCATGACAGCTACAACTCCCTGGGCTACTTCCCCATGGCCTCCTCCAAACACCTTCCTTATTCTCACCACAGGACCTTCCTCCTGGTGTCTGATAACGCTTGTGCTCCTCAGTCCTCCAGCAGCACACCCTCTCGCTCTCAGCTCCTTGCGCCTCTTGCTCCCAGCTCCTCACACTCCCACCACAAACTGAAGTGAGCTCCTTTTAAAACCCAGGTGCCCTGATTAGCCTGCCTTAATTGATTCTAGCAGCTTCTTCTTAATTGGCTCCAGGTGTCCTAATTAGCCTGCCTGCCTGAACTGGTTCTAGCAGGTTCCTGATTACTCTAGTGCAGCCCCTGCTCTGGTCACTCAGGGAACAGAAAACTACTCATCCAGTGACCAGTATATTTGCCCTCTACCAGACTCCTGTACCCCACTGGTCTGGGCCTGTCACAGCTCGTTACACACCCCTGATTATCCTGTGTTTTTAGGGCTTCTTGGACTAAATCTCAGGTTGGGGCTCCATCCCAGTGCTCCCAATCACCTCCCTGTCGCGTTACCGCCCGCCAAGCCAGTCAGCGGATCTGGGACTCCCAGGAATTCTGTCTCCCTGTCACGGACTCACCCCCTCTGCATGCAAACCATTGAAACTCCACAGAAAACAAAAAACCCCCCCACTTCGTCACACCCCCACCTGCATGTCATTGGGAACCACTGGGGTTCTTTTGAGAAGGCCGGGGGTCTGAACATGAACAATGCCCCCCTTGCTTATAACTCCCTCATCCGCGGCAGCGACCTTGGAAGCCCCCAGTCCCATCCTGCCGCGCCCATTTGCTGGAGCTCTTTCCTCTCTTGGGCGTGTGAGGCCAGAGCGAGCGGGGAGCTGTGTGACCAGATCTCGGCGCTCCGTCGTGCTAGCGGGGTGCTCAGGTGCCCACACGCTGAGCTCGCAGCACGGTCCCTAAGGCATACTTGCGGGTGCTCCGTGGGTGTTTCCGGGGAGGTGATGCCTGCCGTGACCCGCATTCATCCCCAGCGGGAGGGGTCCCCTTCGGGGCCTTCACTAGGTTCCTGCAGCATGCTGGCCGCCTGCAGCATTGGATGGTGGTGACCCATTTGTTCCCCTAGGCTCGCAAACAGGGGGAAGAAAGTCTCGTTTTCCGTTTTCTCTTCTCACTCGCTCAGTGACTCGCTGTCATTCTGGGCCCGCACGGGCTGACATGAGGAGTGAAGCCCAGGGCCTGTTACATGTTCTCTGCTTGCCCATTATAGCGCACGCAGAGTCGGTTTTGGGAAATGTTCACGGCTAAGGGGTCCCAGCATTTGTGCCAGCGCTGGGAGATCCGCTGCTGCTACGGGGACGGTTGGACTGGCTGTGCTAGTCCCTGCAGCTATGTCTGTTTCTGTTACGGTAATTCTGGTAACGGCTGCAACCAGCCCTGGGGCTCAGAATCGCTCCCCCGTCTCTCTTTCCCAGCCCTCGCTACATTCCCACGGGGCGTCCCCCACCCAGGGGCATCAAAGTCCCATTCTCCTGCCGGCACCGCTGCTACGGCGGTTCGAATCCAAGCCTCTGTGTAAGGGGTTTGATAAGCAAGTCGCTTCGGCTGTGATCAGCGGGGAGAGCCCTGCCTTGTCCTTGTTTATCATGCCCTACAACTCAATTTTCTTTTTCTGTTTTTCCATTTTCCCCAACTTGTTCCTCTAACCGTTTTTCTTTCTGTTTGCACCCCTGTCGCTATCACTTTCCAGCTTTCTGCCTCTTTCTCCATAGGAGTGAGTTTTTCAAGCAGGGAGGCAGTCTCCCCTCGGCAGGATGTCAAGTGGGAGTAGAAGTCCCTGCATGTGTCCCACTAAAGCCAGACTGCTGCTGAATCCCTCTGATCGGAGTAGGCAGGTACAGGATTATATACCGTGCAAGCCTAGGCGCTAAATCTGAAACGGTGCATACATCTCCCAGCCCCCTTCAGCCCACGGGCTGCGTCCAAAGCTTTGTAAGACTTGTTTAAAGGGCGTGGGTTCCTGTACAAAAGGCAACGTTTCCTGTCTCTAAGGATATCTTTAGACTGTGTTTTCTTAAACATTTTTCCCATCAGTTGTGAGCAACAACCAACCACAACACAAAACCGAATTGACAAATATCAATCGCTATTTCCTAGAAGAGCAATTTCACTATTGGAATAATATCCAGACCTAAACTCCCGTTTCCTTCAGAGGTTATGTGCTTAATCAACTGAACGTTTCCAATCGTTTTCCTATAGTGCCAGCTCACTAAAGCTGGCGTGTGCACCCCAGTTTTTAAAATAATGGTGGAGACGATGCTGCTCCCCAACGCATTCTCCACCAGCAGTATTACGCTGATAAAAATTCACAGGCTCTTTTCAGGGAACAAGGCAATAGGCCACGTTCATTAGGAGAACACAATGTAATTTATAACCAGTAGCTAATATCTAATACCTACACACACACATCCAATGTTCTGCAGCTGCTGTATGGTTACGAGTCCTGGACATAGCTTGAGTTCATAGCTGGGGTTTGCAGCCCATGGCAGTAACTGGCCAGGAACGCCGGGCACGAGGAAGAGCCGGTCTCTGTCGGACGCACCGACGCCCTTCGATGTTGTCAGCAGAACGTTACCCAAAGTCTCCCATCTCCCCCATCCTTTTTATAGGCTTTAGTTTGAACCAGAGTCTCTGGGTCTGGTTGTGTCACACTGCCTCTGGGTTCGGTGATTGATCCCCCGTCCATTGCAGATGTGACTTTCAGCCTCGCCCCTGGCTTTGATCTTGTTTCAATTGCACCTTTGCTCTTCTCATTTTGTCAGGACAGGCTGGGGCGGGAGGCGGATTCCATCGTCCACGCATCTCTCACTCACACAGCCGAACTTGGGGCTTGTCTACACTGGCAAGTTTTGTCGCCAAAAACTGCCTTTTGGCAACAAAACAGCGATAGCGTCTACACTGCAATGGGACTTTGTCAAAAAAAAAAAACGCCCAGTTTTGGCGACAAAAAACTTCCACCCCTGCGAGAGACTTTGTCTTTTCCCCTCCCTTTATTGTCGACAAACAGCCAGTGTAAACACCAAGCCTTTTTTCCCTGATTTTATTGGCCTCCGGAAAGTGTCCCACACAGGGCCGGCTCCAGGCACCAGCTTACCAAGCAGGTGCTTGGGGCGGTCACTCCGGAGAGGGGTGGCACGTGCAGCTATTTGGCGGCAATTCGGTGGATGGTCCCTCACTCCCACTCGGAGCGAAGGACCTCCCACCAAATTGCCGCCACAGATCGCGATCGCGGCTTTTTTGTTTTGTTTTGTTTTGTTTTTTTGTTGTTTGGTTGCTTGGGGAGGCCAAAACCCTGGAGCCGGCCCTGGTCCCACAATTCCCATGCTGCCGCTCTGGTCAGCAGTTTGAACTCCACTGCCCTGCTGCCAACCTGCTCCTCCCCTTGCAAGCCCTGGGAATTTTCAATCTCATTTCCTGCTTGCCGGCTTCCCAGGTGAGCATGGCTGGCTACCGCACCAAACGCGCACCAGCTCCAACCACCTGTCGATGGGGGGAGCAAATGTCGACTCACAGACTCTCGGGACGGAGCACAGACTTGCCAAACCCGGCGTCCTCCCTGGTTTGGGAGACGATTGCACAATGTGAGGTGAACGTGTGAACTGAAGACCATGTGGCAGCCCGGCAAATGTCCTGGATGGGGACATGGGCCAGAAATGCAGCCGACGAGGCCTGCGCCCTAGTCGAGTGCGCCCTCAAAATCAGCAGACGTGATTGCCACCAGGAAGGCTACCTGCCATGAGAGGTGCGACCAGGAGCACGCAGCTAGCAGTTCAAATGGGGGACCCATCAACCGAGCCAGCACCAAGTGCAGGTCCCACTGCGGGACTGGGGGCCTACCGTACAGGAAGAGGTGATCCAAACCCTTAAGGAATTGGCCAGTCATGGCATGGGAGAACATTGTGTGGCCCTGCACCGGTGCGTGGAAGGCCGATATGGCTGCCAAGTGCACCTCGACAGACGAGGGCGCCAGGCCCTGGGCTCTAAGGTGAAGGAGATAGTCTAAAATGAGCTGGATCAAAGCCACCACGGGCAAAATCCGTGGCCCACCGGGAAAACCGAGACCATTTCGCCAGGTAGGCTCGGCACGTGGAGGGCCGTCTGCTCTCCAGGAGGACACCCTGAACCCCTTCCGAGCACGTCCTTTCCTCCTGGCCTACCCATTGTGCAGCCAGGCTGTGAGGTGGAGCGCCGATAGGTTGGGGTGGAGGAGGCAGGCAGGGCTGTTCTCCCCCCAGGGCAGCGGGACGCGGGAGCAGCCGCTGCTGCAGCTCCCACTGCCGCGGGGGAGGAAGCGGCCATGGCGCTCGGCGGCTGCGGCTCTTGCGCCCCCGAACCCCCCGAGCCGGGGCCTGCTGCGGGGACCCAGCAGCGCGCACGCTGGGCCCAGCCCCTGGCCAGCGTCTGGGCTGCTCCCCAGCTGGTGCAATCCCGCGGCGGCCCCGGGGCGGAGGCATCGGCAGCCCAGCCCCGTTCATTCCCCTGCGGGACCCGAGCGGGACAAGGGGGCTGGGGCCTGCTGCCCCCACTCCCCACTCGGCAGCCCAGCCCCGTTCGTTCCCCTGCTCCGCCTCCCGCCCCCTCCGCATCCCGATATTTGACCTGGGTGATCTGGTCACCCTACCCCCCACAAGGGAAAGTCTAGTTAAGCCCCTGGAAGACCCTCCATTTTGTCTTCTGCTGGCTCAAGAGATATCCTTTGGTGGTGGAGAAAGGATACCTGAGAGAAACTGGAACAAAGGACAGTAACCACAGGGGTGGGAGTGATTGCTGGACCCAGACTAGAAGGAGGCTAGTCTGTAAAAGAAGCTTACTGGGACATCTCTGAGGGTGAGATTTCATCTGTTCAGCCTGGCTAGCCTGGTCCATCAACTGACGACTGCGAAGGGAGGCCAGGCTGGCATATGATCTGCCACTAACCTGGGACCAGGACGAGCGGTGGCGTCGGGAACAGTGCCGACCACGAGACCGTGATCCCAGTGTGGAGGAGTGGGAGTACTGCCGGTAGCAGCTGCTCCGCGACCAGCTCCGACGGGCAGACCCACGACAGTGGGGTGCCAGCAATCAATGCCTGGGACTGTGGCGGGGTCCTGGAGTGAGATGAAGAACAGGAATAGTGTCAATGCCCATACCGCGAAGGGCTATGGCAGCCTCTTGGAGACAAGGACCTCCGGTGCCATCTGTCCTGGTCTCGACAGGGCACGCTCTCCTCTCGAGGTGCCTGGAACCCCTGCTGCTCAGTACCCAGCCAGACAACCTGGTGGGGGTCGACGGGGACTGGCGCGGACTGCGCATGGGGCGGTCGCTGAGCGGTGAACGGCGTCGGGAACCTTCCCTAGACCGTGAGCGGTACCGTCCAGGTGGCTACTGCAGGGATCCGAGCGGTGGCTTTCCTCTGGACTGGGGAGCCAACAGTGGTGGTGCCCCTGATACCAGCAGAGACATAATGTCCTGGGCTGCCTGCAGGGCACCCAGACATCTGGGGAGGTCGGCTCGAAGTAGGCCGGGCTACTCCGCTCAACTTGAGTCAGAGGCCATGAGGCCAATGGGGACCGAGAGCTGCCCAATGTGGGTCTAGTCTCTCCCAGGCTTGCTCCAGTGTCTTAGCAGAGAAGACCTCTTTTTTGCCTTCTTGGAGTGTCCTGCAGATGGGGAGAGGTGAAGGCTGGTGGAAGGCACCAAAGGGTCACCGCGCACCGACACCGCGGTACCTGGTGCCGACTTGGAGCAGCGCAACGGTGTCGGGGTCAGGGCCCACTCCATCAGAATGGCTCGGAGCCGAACGTCCCTTTCCTTCTTGGTCGGAGTTTGAAGGATCTGCAAATCTTGCAGCGATTGCGGAGATGGGTTTCCCACACACAGCGTAAACAGTCCACGTGTGGACCACTCACTGGCATCTGCTGCCTGCAAGTGTCTCGGGGCACAGGGCATGCTCCACCTGGGCGCACTAAACTAAACTACTTTAATGACAGGCACTCTGAACTCTGAACTAACAGAGTCCAAGAGGGAAGTGCAGCCAAGCTGGAGCAGGGCAGTTCCAACGCACCTTCACTGGCGGCAAGAAGGAACTGAGGGTGGAGGGAGCGCGCAGCTCCCCTTATTCTGCGCCATAGCAGTGCCACTCCAGGGGTCCCTAGGGACGCTCCCCTACGGATACTGCTAGGGGAAAAACTATTGTGGAATACACATGAGCAATCACTCGAAGTAAAACCAGGAGTTCCCATCAGCTCTGTGTGCTTGGGGAACCAGGGCGCTGTACCCAGCCTGTCTGACTCATGAAAGACCCGGCCCCCCAGCCTCTGCTTGAACCAAAACCCATTGCAGAGAGCAGTGAAGGGGGGTGGGAGACACACCTAGACCCCTGGGATAAGGGGGACAGGATTAAGTGTCATTTGCATTGAAGATGGGACAAGGAGACATCTCCATTAGCTACAGATTGGAGAACAGAGACTCCAAGGCAGGAACCGCACTGAACTCTGGGACCAGCAAAGCAGGGAAGCAGTGCATGATGGGGGATCTCTGCTCCAGCTGTCAATGAACCCGCCTGTCCACCCCCAGCTTGTAGTAAGTAAAGGCCCTGAGGCCTGAACTAAAGTAATGGTCAAGACTTTGCTAGCATAAAAGCAAAGTTAAGCTGTGAGCAAGAGGCAGGCCCTGCTCACAGAAGCTGGCAAGGAAAGGGCTGATGTTGCATAGTTACAGTATAAACATGGTACCAAGACACACTATACCGGAACATTCCACAGATAACATGGAACAGGCCGACCCATCCCAATGACAGGGGCAAAAGGGTAAAATGATGGATAGAGTTGTTTTGATCGAACCAACAGGTACAAGGTGCAAGGCGGCACCTTACTACGTAGAGCGGTTGTACCTTGCTGCGTAGAGGGGTTGCACCTCAATACGTCAGGAGTGATGTGTAACTTGTTTGTACCTGTGTATAAAAATGGATCCTTGGGGTGGTGTCTTTGTCCGGCCGAGGGGGCAGTGGAAAGTCCCGCCACTGAGCTGAGTCCTTTGCCGAGCGGCACTTTCTAGCAGTATGCCCGGTAGACTAAGTAATCTACGGGGAACTGAAATTGTGTCAGGGTCGCAATAAACCTGGCCGAGGTGCCTTTGTACCTTACTAGACTCTGTGGTCATTGGGGGTTCTCGTCGGGTCTGCTGTGTCAGCTATCTGCGCTGAGCTGGGGCAGCACACAGAGGGAACACACGCACGCAGCCGAGTGATATCAACAGGAGAAAGCAGAAGCACCGGTAGCCTCTCACAACACAGCAGTGATCAGACCGATTCTAGCAATAAATCCTTTATTGGGATCCAAAATAGTGAAGCTGCCTAATTGCATTGGGAGCTCCCTGGAAGGAACATCGCCCCCAGCCAGGAATGAGCAGCTCCCACGTCTAGCCTGAACAAAGCAACTCTGGGATTCTCCATTGTTTACCCCTAAACAAACCGAGTTTCTCCATTGTTCTTTCCCTACAAAACCCCCGACCCACTCTCAGGTGAGTGCTCGGATGCCTGGATCCAAACTCTGCATCAGTTCCATGGGAACGTCATCTTCTCCTGACTGGGCGTGCTGGGGGCTCTGCCTGGCGCAGCTCCCACCATCACTGGGAGCCCCGATCGATTCCAGCTTCACGGCGCGGTGAGAACCCAGCTCTCGCTCTCGCGGTGTAGCTTCTGACCCTGACTGGTGTGATCAGTGATCGTTCTCTACACCTGACTTTTATAATCAAATGCAAGTTAGAGTTAATATTATCACGGCTTTGTTTGGGTGGCTCCCCTCATTACCTGGCAATCAATAACTTTCATGATTAGGCCGGTTGCTTCTCTCTCTCTCTCCCCCTCGTGGGTGTTTTTTGGTTTCCTCCTCATCCCTAAGCTAAAGATCCCGGCAGCGCCCAAAAATCCCGTGGGGTTTGCTCATCAAGGGGGTTACGACCAGAACAATTGTAACGTGACAGTGGGGATGGGGACGTGCTGAACCTGGGGCATATAAGGGGTCAGCTTGGGAGTGCGGATTAACCCGGTCCGCTCAGACGTGCTCTGTTAGTGTGTGTGTGTGTGTGTGTGTCTCTGTCTGTCTAGTTCTGGGGCTGGAGGAGCCCAGCCCGGGGGAACCGAGGTCAGGCAGGACAGCTCCATTGGGGGGGACTTGCAGCAGGGAGCAGTCCAGCTCTGTAAGAGAACACACATAACACAAGCAGCACATTGATAGAATTACAGAAACCCCCTCCCAGAAGAGTAACCCGAATAAATGAGCGTACCCAAAGTAACGGGCAAATCTGGTAACACAGGAGAGACCCTACAATAACACGCCAGGGCACACGGCAGCACCAGGGTTTACGAGAGACCCTACAATAACAAACCAGTGCATGCACTAGCAGCAGCAGAGTACATAAGTAGGGCCCTACCAGCTTCACAGCCGTGAAACACATGTCCCGGACCGTGCAATAGCCCTGATCTCCCCCGTGCTCCTGGGAGCGCCCGGCTCCTCGCTGCAAATCCCGCATTGGCTGGGGTGGGACAGGACTTGTCCTTCCCCTGCATGGCCACTCTCGGGAAAGATCAGACCCACCTCCGGATGCCTCTGGCTTGGGACCCCCATGGGTACAACACGTGAAATTTCAGATGTAAACAGCTGAAAACGTGAAACTGACCAATTTTAAAACCTTCTGGCTGTGATCAAAATGGAGTGTGAATTTGGAAGGGCCCAATACCTAAGAGACCCAACAGTAACACTCCAGGGCAAGCAGCAGCTCTGGTGTTTATGAGAGACCCTACAATAACACAGCACTGCATGCAGCACCAGCAGGGTTCCAAGACACCCTACAATAACAAACCAGAGCAAGCAGCAGGTGCAGTGTTTATGAGAGACCCTACAATAACACACCAGCGTGTACAGCTTTCCAGTATCAAATCTCAGTAAATAACAAGTCAGAAGCCCCCCCTCAAACGTACAACGACCCTAGTGGTTGGCTCTAGGGTGACCAGACAGCAAATGTGAAAAATCGGGACGGGGGTGGGGGGTAATAGGAGTCTATATAAGATAAAGAGCAAAAAATCAGGACTGTCCCTATAAAATTGGGACATCTGGTCACCCTAGTTGGCTCTGACCAGCACCCCCCAGGTCTCAGCCAGCCCAGCCCTGCTCCCCGAGTCCTCTGGGTGGCTGTTCTCAGCAGACGACGCAGATGGAGCGCCGGGGCCGGTTCATCTCCTGCCTCAGGTTCTGCATCTGCTGCTCCAACCGTGCCGCCTCCCCCCGGAACCCCTCGCGCAGCAGCCGCTCCTGCTCCTGGGGGACAGAGCCGAGGGTTAGCGCCACCGACACAGAGCTGTGGGGATGTGGAGCGGGGGCCAGGGGTCCTGACTCCCACCTCTCCTCCCCGCTCTAACCACCAGACCCCACCCCACTGTCCTCCCAGAGCCAGGAGAGAACCCAGGAGTCCTGGCTCCCAGCCCCAATTAATGCCATGATCCCTTTCCCTGGCACCCGCTGGTATTTCTCCACCATCTCCCGCTGGTCGGCCAGGAGGCGCTGGTAGCCCCCGGGCACCGAGTAGCTCCCCTCAGAGACCCATTCAGCTCCCAGAGCTGGGGAGAGAACCCAGGGGGCTCCCACCCCCCTGCTCCAGGCAGCCCAGCTCCCCAGGGGCCCGGGGCAGGTACCTGCAGTTTCAGGGCCAGCACTCTCTCCTGCTCGGCCAGCAGCTGCTTCCTATCCTGCTCCATCTTGGCCGTCAGCTGCTGGACGTGCTCCTGGTGGCTGCGCGTCTGGTCCTGCAGCAGCTGCTCCGTCCTGGCCTGCATCTCCTGGCTCAGCTGGGCCTCCCACTCGGCCGCCTCGGCCCGCGCCCGCTCCGCTGGGGGGGAGGCACATGGTCAGGGCCAGGAGCTCGGGGTGTAGAGCCCTGGCCCGGGGTCACTGGGTCATCAGCAACCAGGAGTCACCGGATCTATGGAGCCAGAGCCCTGGCCCTGGGGTCTCCACGTCCATGGGACCACTAGATCTATGGGATGCTGGGGTCACCGGATCTATGGGTCACCAGACCTGGGAGGCCACAGAGACTGTACCCTGAGGCACCGGATCTATGGGGCTACAGAGCCCTGGCATTGTGGAGTCCAGGAGTCACAGGATCTATAGGGCCGGGAGGGCCAGGGGTCACGGGGACTATGGGGCCATGAGGGCCAGGAGTCACGGGGTCTATGGGGCCATGGTGTTCAGGGCGGTGAGTCTGGGGCCAAAAGATCACCAGATCCATAGGGCCGTGGGGGTCACAGGACTACGGGCCCCAGCTCTGGAGTCACCTTCGATCTCCCTCTGTCTGTCCGTGAGGCTCTGGTCCGTCTGCAGGACGGCCTGGGCCACCGTCTCCTTGGACTTCAGAAACTTCTGCAGCACCTCGGCCGCCTGGGGGCACCGGGGAGAAAGGGGGTGAGCCGGGGCCCTCAGCCCCTCCCGCCTAACCACGTGCACCTGCTCCCCCCCACAGATTGAGGGGCCCACAGCCCGTCCCACCTGCCCCCCCATACATCGAGGGGCACAGCCCCTCCCCCCTGCACCTGCCCCCCTGTGACGGAGCAGGGAGCAGGGCAGATTTGACCTGGGAATGTTGCAGGGGGGTTGCAGTGGGGATGTGGGACTTCCCTTGAAGGAAGCTACCTGAGCTGTAACCTGAGCCAGGAACGGGGGTGGGGAGAATTAACACCTTCTGCCCGGGAGACTGAACAAAGGAGAGGAGCAGCGGGAGGG
>NC_048321.1:14957248-14971303 GCF_013100865.1 Trachemys scripta elegans
CAGCGCCAGGGGGCCCAGCGCGGCCGGAGGGGGGCAGGGTCAGCGCCAGGGGGCCCAGCGCGGCCGGAGGGGGGCAGGGGCAGACCCTGCTGCACATTCACCAAGCCTGGGATGCACCCCCGTCCCCAGCCCTCTCAGAACGTTCTCCATTCCCCGTCCCCTTCCCCCCGGTACGCACCTGGGACATGCTCTAATCCCCTTCCGGTGCTCCCATGATGAGTCCCCATCCCCATCTCCCTGGGACGTGCTCCAATCCGCATCGCCATCACACATCACAGCCCTATCCTCTCCCAAGGGCCGCGTCCCCATCATCTCCTGAGGGCCAAACCCCAACGCCCCGCTGAGGGCCGCGCCCTGATCCCCACTCACAGGTGCCCGTCACCACGTGGCCGCCGGGGAGGGTTTTGGTGCCCGCGTGCTGGTGGATGTAGCTGCAGAAGTGCTGCGCCGGCTCCAGGAAGTCGGGGCTCAGCGCTGCCTCGGGCAGCTCGTCCAGCCGGGCCAGGTCGCGGCGCGGGGCCGGGCGGTCGAACACGAAGCACTTGCGGGAGGGGAAGTACTGGCGCAAGTACTTCTTGGGCAGATCCAGCTTCTCGGGCTGGCCTGGGAGAGACCCCCAGGATCAGAGCCATGGGCCCAGCCAGCCTGGTACCCCCAAGCCTCTCCCCGCTGCCCCCATTAGACCCTCAGCCCCAGTCAACCTGGTACCCCCAGCACCCCCTGCTGCCCCCATCAGACTGACCTTCTGTACCACAAAGCAGCACCCTAGAACCCCCATATTCACACTGTCATATAATTAGGGTGTGTTTTGTACACAGTCTGCCTTGTGAGGGATCATTCTAAAAGTCTTGATCTCTTGAACATTAATACCCTGTTGGATTGGATGTGCCAGCATTGAATGGGGAGTTACGACGTTTGGCTACGCGTATGTTACTGAAATATGTTGTGAGGTTGGGAACACCCCACAACCAGCCTTTCAGGTGTAACAATGGAGCAGCCAGACGTGCCGACGGCCCATCGAAGGGAATCCACACTCCCAATGGCTGTCCCAGAGACTTCTCAGAGAGAGCACAGACATTGGAGACGGCTTGACCGACGGGCCTGCCTGATCCTCACGTCAAAAGATCTTTCCAGCAAGCTGGAAGAAACTATAAAAGAGGGTAAGTGACATCATGGCTTGGCCTCAAACCCCCACAGCCCAACGCCTGGAGGACCATCTGGAGGACAAAGACTTTGAACTGGGGAGGACAATCCCAGGCTGGAGGAGAGTCCCAGCCTGTGTATTGAGGATCTGTGACCGGCTTGTCCCATTTGTCAGGGTGAGATACTGCTTGAGTTAAATCCTGTTTAGTTTGTTGAACTCAGACTGCAATCAATTTTGATCTCTACACTTATTACTTATAATCACTTCAAATCTCTCTGTCTGCAGTTAATAAACCTGTTCTACCTTCTACCTAAAACAGTGCATTTGCTTGAAGTGCTTGGGGAATCTCAGCTCAGGTTACCAAGTCTACTGTATGTCCTCTCCACATCGAGGGAGGGGACGACGGGGTAATGAACTTACACTGGCCAGGCTTCTGACCAGGGCAGGACAGTACAGCTCTGGGATGCCAGGCTGGGGAACTGGGGGAATTGGCTGCAGCCTCTCGATCGGTGGTTCCTGAGTGGCCGGGAGAATTCATGTAACTCAGGTGGGGGTGGCTGTGGGTGCCTGTGGGAGTGAAGTGACTGCCAGGTTTGTGGCTTGGCAACAGCATCACAGTATCAGAGGGAGACTCCAGGTTGGTGGGACAGAGGGCTCAGTGGTCCCACAGTCCAGGTTGCATCCTGGGGACCCCCCCAACTCACAGACTCACGGACCCAGCCAGACTGGTATGCCCAGCCCCTCCAACTGCCCCCAGCAGACCCACGGGCCCATCTACCCTGGTATCTTGCACCCTCCCTGCCCCCCAGAGGAACCCCCCAGGCACAACCTGCCCGGTCCCCACCCATGGTTGGCACCTTCTCTGGGTTTCAAGGCGTTCTCCAGGTACTCGTCCTCGGTGATCTCCCGCCCGTCCAGCTCCAGCTGCAGCGCGAAATCCCGCACGGCCCACACGAAGGCCGGGAAGAACCGCACAAACTCAGCTGAATCCTCCCCCTCCTGCCGGCCGCCCCTGCCGGCCGCCTTCATCTTGATGCGCTCCGTCAGCTCCGTCACATAGCTGGGGGCCGGCTAAGGAACCAGAGACACGGTGCCCCCTGCAGGGGGTCCCTGAGCCCAGCACCCACAGTCCTCACCCCACTGCCCCTGAGAACCGCACCAAGCTGTGGCACTGGCTACTGGCACCCGCCCCAGACCCCTGTACCCATCAGGGTTCAACAGGTGCGACCCGATTATGAGGGGGCATCACAGCTGCCCCCACCTCCCGGACTCCTGGGTCCCTCCCAGCAGGGGCAGGATACTGCAACTTCTCCAGGGCGCACTGGTCGATGGTGCCCAGGCTGTTGTAGACCAGGGTGCTGCTGAGCAACACGGCCAGCGTGAAGATCCACGCGTCGTTCTTCACGTTGCCCTGTGCGGGGAGGAAAGGGAGAAATCGCAGGGCATCAGTGGCAGACCCCACTGCAGAGGGGCAGGGCAGGGTGAATATGGGGCAGGGGGCTGGAGCTCCCCCTGCAGGCACAGAGGGAAGCACACCCCTCAGACCCCACTGCAGAGGGGCAAGGTTTTGGGGCGTTATGAGCTTTTCTTAGTGTTTTGCATGAACACTGTGTGTGCCTCTGTTTCCCCATGTGCTGTGTGTGTAACGAGGAGGTGGGAGGGGTTTGTAATTGCAGGGGACCAGGTGTGACCTCGCCTAGCAGCCGGGACCCCGAACACCGGCCTGGAGATTGGGGACCCAGCGACTGGTGACCGGGGGGCCCAGCCCAGGTTGGGAGCAGCCAGTTCTGGCCAGTGGGGGGTCAATGGGCTGAGGAGAGAGGGGCCCAGGGACCTGACCAGCCAGGTCAAGCCAGGGGGGAACAAAGGACGGCAGAGGGGGCCCAGCAGCCTGTTCACCTGGGACTGAAGACTTAGGGCGGAGGAGGGGCGGGTGGGGGAGGGGATTTACGGGGCTGGGCTGGAAGGAGGGGGCGGGGTGGGGCTGGGCAGGGGACAAGGAGCAGCCGGACCCATGGCAGACAGACCCAGCTGGCCGGGGCTGAGACTGGCCAGGCCCGAGGGCCCTGAGAACTGCCTGGGCTGGGTCAAGACGCTCAATACATCTCCTGTGTGACGCTGGCAGAGTCCCTGCAGGCTGGAGGTCTGGGGGCGGGGGGGGAATTGCTCTCTCTGGGGGTGGGGGTCCCGCGGCCCAGATCGAGGGGACTCCCTGAGAGGGCCCATGGTAGAGACAGGCTGCTGAGGGCTCAGAGGTGCAGTCCCAGAGGTGCAGGGCTAAAGGGCCTGCCTGCAGAGAGAGCGTGGGATCCTTGCAGGGCGGGGGCTGTCACACTGAAGGGGGTTCCTCTAAGGGACCTGGGAGTATGTGACAGGGGGATATGGGCAGAGAGCTGGAGCTCCTCCTGCAGGTCGGGTGTGTGGGGAGGGGAGCGGGGATATTGGGCAGGGGAGATAAACCCATGCTGACCCCTGGACCACCCACCCCCAGACCCAGAGCCCCTCCCCTCCTCCAGGGGGTGCTTGGTCTCCCCAGGACTCGCTTAAAGTCTCCCTGGAGCTGAGACCTAGCGCCCCCCCAATCACCTTCTCCACGTCACCCAGCCCCTCGGTGTCCAGCAGCACCAGGGTGTGGCCGGCCCGGCAGGGGTGGGGCAGGCACCACATCCAGATGCCCTTGGTGTGCGACTGGATGGTGGAGCCCAGCGAGAACCCTGGGGAGAGAGGGGCGGAGCTGGGACAGACACCGAGCGAGAGAACCCAGGAGTCCTGCCTCCCAGCCCCTCACTTCCTGCTCTAACCCCTGCACCCACTCTCCTCCTAGAGCTGGGAGAGAACCCAGGATTCTGGCTCCCAACCAGCCCCTCCCGCTCTAACCACTTAGCCCCCACTCCTCACCTAGAGCCAGGAAAAAACCCAGGAGTCCTGGCTCCCACCCCCCTGCTCTGACAACTAGACCCCAATCCCGTCCCAGAGCTGGGGGCAGAGAGGGGCCAATGGGATTGATTGGCTGGTGCTCACCTATGACCTCTGTCAACCCTTCCCCACTACCCTGGATCACCCCACTGGCCATATAGCCTGGTTTTCCTCCCCCCTCCCTGCCCCCGGATCAGCCCCACAGCCCCATCCACCTCATATCCCCCCCAGCGCTCACCTCCCCGGTCCTTGCCGGCCAGTCGGTTCAGGAGGTAGGACTTGCCGGTGCGGTATAGCCCGGCGATGGCCACCACCACCACGGGCTGGCGGACGCTCTGGAGCAGGGCCAGGGCTCGCTGGTTCAGCTGCAGCTCCCCATCCGGGCTGTTCTCGATCAGGCACATCGGCTCCTCCATGGCGCCTGGCTGTGCCGTGCCGGGGGCAACCTGGGGGCAGCAGGGCGGAGTTAGGCTGGGAGCAGGGGGCACGGAGGGGGCTGTTTCCACTCCCCCCACCAAAGGCAGCCAGGAGGGGATTGGGGCTGGGCCGACAGGGGCCACTCACCTTGGCCAGGACCGGCAGGGCGGGTCGAGATGCCTGAAGCGGGACCACGCGCTCCATCTGTCCAGGAGAGACAACGGGGGGCAGATACATCAAGGAGAGCGAGAGAGTGCGGCCGGATCTGCCACCCGCCAAAGGGCTGACGCACCCCGTCACCTGCCACAGAGCCGCTCAGCGCCTTTCCCCTCTAGGGGGCACCAGCCCCGACGTACCCCAGGGCAGGGACGGGCTGGCTCAGGGGGGCGAGGAATGAGACACTGGGCCTTTCCCCTCTAGGGGGCGCCAGCCCCGATGTACCCCAGGGCAGGGACGGGCTGGCTCAGTGGGGCGAGGAATGGGACACTGGGCCTTTCCCCTCTAGGGGGCACCAGCCCCGATGTACCCCAGGGCAGGGACGGGCTGGCTCAGGGGGGCGGGGAATGGGACACGGGGCCTTTCCCCTCTAGGGGGCGCCAGCCCCGATGTACCCCAGGGTGGGGACGGGCTGGCTCAGGGGGGCGGGGAATGAGACACTGGGCCTTTCCCCTCTAGGGGGCGCCGGCCCCGATGCACCCCAGGGCGTGGACTGGCTGGCTCAGGGTGGTGGGGAATGGGACACGGGGCCCTGCCCACTAGGGGGCACCAGCTCCCACCTAGCTACAATGCTCCATGGCTATAAGTGGTTCCGTGTGTGACATGAGTTGCTGGGTCTCACTACCCTTCCCCCCCCAATCGGATACCCCACAGAGTAATCGCTGCCTTCCTGTTGGGAGCGGAAACCCCTCCATTAACTGGAGCCCATCCCACCCCCACCCATTGCATCGATCCCATCGGACCACCGGCCCCGCATGAGCCCCTCTGCATACCCCAGCACCTGGGTGGATAAAAGTCAATTATTTTTTTTTATTTAAATCAGGTTTTTTGAAAAAATGCTTTTTGAGGGAAAAAAAACTATCTAAAGATAGTTTTAATTAAGCTACATTATAGTTCAAAGATCTCTCATCATGGACTAGGGATTATCAATTCGAATTCTATAGTAGGAGACAATAGAGTCATGTCATGTTTTGTAAATGAGTTCCAATAGTTCATGGATTAGGGACCCAATCTTATGGGGTTCCAGGGGCTTCTGTATAGATTATTTAGTTAATCTTTCTACCTACCCAATGGGACTCAGTGCTCAGTCTAGAAGATACCATCAGAGATGCTTAGCTTTGCAGTTCTCAAACTGTGGATTTGTGTCTCCAGAGATAACATGCTAATTAACAGCTAAAATGTTTTTAAATAAATAAACAAATAATATAGAGAGGTGAGAAATAACAGACCTCAACCCCTTTGTCCCTCTGCAAATTTGTGTACACAGAGTCAACCCCTTACCTCTCTCTAAAAGTGCAAAGTTTCAAAAAGTTCAATGAACAGAAGATTGTGGGGGGCGCAATAGATCTGGACAAGGAGAAGAAGTCTGGAGATAAACGTGAGAAGGGAGGGACAGGCACCAGAAATGAAAGTTAAACTGTTTGAGCAGCATATTCCAGAAGTCTTGAGGTCCTTCTGAGTGTAGCCTTCATTGATTTGAGATCTACCATACCATTCTCTCACTAGACCGGAAAACCTATAATGGCAGCAGGCCGTAAAAGAGACCCAGTTTGGGAATATTTTAATGAAATTCCGCTACCTGTGGGTAAGACAGGCATGTGTGCAAAATGCAAACAGTGCAACAAAGAAATGCAAGGCCTGGTTGCCGGAATGAAACAACATCAGGAGAAGTGTTCCTTCTCAGGAGGAAGCTGCGTTGAAGATGATGAAAGGAACATGTCTGAACATGCAGGATCTTCAGGTTGGTAAACTTTCATTTCATACTTCTTTCTTAAGGACTGCCTGTCTTCCTTTTGGACTATGCTTGAATTCTCATGTTTGAGCAAAAAATATAGTTGCTACTCTATGGTACTATCATCTTAGATGCAGTTGTGATAAAAAATAAATAGCTGAAATAGCAGATCTTCCTTTTATAATGTCACCTTTAAAGTACTGCGTGTCGGTGAATGCAATGGGCGGTATGGTAATAATAATGAAATAACTGCATTGACTTATTTTGTTTAGGAGAATCCATCCTCAACATACAGGATTCGGAAGACTATCCACCTTCAAGTTCACCATCATTTTCTATAGTTTCAGAGTTATCTGCCAATGATAGTATCAGAGGGGTAGCCGTGTTAGTCTGAATCTGTAAAAAGCAACAGAGGGTCCTGTGGCACCTTTGAGACTAACAGAAGTATTGGGAGCATAAGCTTTCGTGGGTAAGAACCTCACTTCTTCAGATGCAAGTAATGGAAATCTCTAGAGGCAGGTATATATCAGTGTGGAGATAACGAGGTTAGTTCAATCAGGGAGGGTGAGGTGCTCTGCTAGCAGTTGAGGTGTGAACACCAAGGGAGGAGAAACTGTTTCTGTAGTTGGATAGCCATTCACAGTCTTTGTTTAATCCTGATCTGATGGTGTCAAATTTGCAAATGAACTGGAGCTCAGCAGTTTCTCTTTGGAGTCTGGTCCTGAAGTTTTTTTGCTGTAAGATGGCAACCTTTACATCTGCTATTGTGTGGCCAGGGAGGTTGAAGTGTTCTCCTACAGGTTTTTGTATATTGCCATTCCTGATATCTGACTTGTGTCCATTTATCCTCTTGCGTAGTGACTGTCCAGTTTGGCCAATGTACATAGCAGAGGGGCATTGCTGGCATATGATGGCATATATAACATTAGTGGACGTGCAGGTGAATGAGCCGGTGATGTTGTAGCTGATCTGGTTAGGTCCAGTGATGGTGTTGCTGGTGTAGATATGTTGATCTACAACCCATCCTGGACAATGATCCCTCACTTTCACAGACCTTGGGAGGCAGGCCAGTCCTCGCCCACAGACAACCTGCCAACCTTAAGCATATTCTCACCAGCAACCACGCACCGCACCATAACAACTCTAACTCAGGAACCAACCCATGCAACAAACCTCGATGCCAACTCTGCCCACATATCTACACCAGCAACACCATCACTGGACCTAACCAGATCAGCTACAACATCACCGGCTCATTCACCTGCACGTCCACTAATGTTATATATGCCATCATATGCCAGCAATGCCCCTCTGCTATGTACATTGGCCAAACTGGACAGTCACTACGCAAGAGGATAAATGGACACAAGTCAGATATCAGGAATGGCAATATACAAAAACCTGTAGGAGAACACTTCAACCTCCCTGGCCACACAATAGCAGATGTAAAGGTTGCCATCTTACAGCAAAAAAACTTCAGGACCAGACTCCAAAGAGAAACTGCTGAGCTCCAGTTCATTTGCAAATTTGACACCATCAGATCAGGATTAAACAAAGACTGTGAATGGCTATCCAACTACAGAAACAGTTTCTCCTCCCTTGGTGTTCACACCTCAACTGCTAGCAGAGCACCTCACCCTCCCTGATTGAACTAACCTCGTTATCTCCACACTGATATATACCTGCCTCTAGAGATTTCCATTACTTGCATCTGAAGAAGTGAGGTTCTTACCCACGAAAGCTTATGCTCCCAATACTTCTGTTAGTCTCAAAGGTGCCACAGGACCCTCTGTTGCTTTCTGCCAATGATAGTGTTTCAGTCACATTATGTGTGTCACATAGCCACAGTATATCACCTGTAGCAAAAAGAGAAAAAAAACCCTCCATCATCCAGAAACAACCATAGAGAAGTTTGTGATAAGAACCAGCAGATTACAAAAAGAGGTAATTGACGAAAAAATTGCCCGGTTTGTTTATGCAACACACTCTCCTTTCTGTATAACTGAGAATCCACACTTCATGAATATGGTTCATCATTAAGACCAGGATAGAATCCACCCAACAGAGCCGATGTCACAGGCAAATTGCTGGATAAAGTGTATGAAAGAGAAATTGAGCAGTGAGCAAAACGTCTAGAGGGTAAAATTGTTAACCTGAGTCTTGATGGGTGGAGCACTGTCCACAATGATCCTGTTGTATGTGCTTGTGTGACAACAGAAGACGGGAATGTCTTCCTTACAGAAACCATCGATACAGCAGGAAATGCACACACAGCAGAATACTGACAAGAAGTAGCAGTAAAACCTATAACAAAATGTGAAAAAAAATCCAATGTCTAGTACACTGCTTGGTCACAGACAATGCTGGAAATGTATCCAAGATGAGAAGAAATTTAGAAGAGTCCCAAGCTAATAACATACGGTTGCAGTGCTCATTTGATGCACCTCCTAGCCAAAGACCTCAGTGTTCCAGAAATAAAGGCTAATGTTGTTGAAATTGCAAAATACTCCCGTAACAATCACTTTGCAGCAGCTGCTCTGAAAAAAGTGGGAGGAACCAAGCTCACTCTCTCACAAGACGTGCGATGGAACTCAGTAGTGGACTGTTTTGAGCACTGTATCAAGAACTGGCCTAATCTGATGACCGTTTGTGAACAAAATTATGAAAAAACAGATGGCACTGTCACAGCCCACATTCTCAACATTGGGCTTCAGAGAAATGTTGAACACATGCTGAGTGTCCTGAAGCCTATTTCTGTGGTCTTGAACAAAATGCAGGGAAATCGCTGTTTTATTGCAGACGCTGTGGAAAATTTGGAAGGAACTGAGTGAGATCTTAAAAAGAGAACTACGCAATGACAGAGATAAATTAGAAGCATTAAAAAAACGAATGGGACAAGCACTATCTCCAGCTCATTTTCTTGCAAACATTCTCAATACTCGGTACCAGGGTCAAGCCTTAACTGCTGAAGAAGAGGAGTTGGCTATGACATGGCCATCCAGCAATCATCCCTCCATAATGCCAACTATAATAAACTGCAGAGCTAAGGGTGAACCATTCAAGAAATATATGTTTGCTGATGATGTTTTAAAGGAAGTCGCACCAGTGAACTGGTGGAAGTCACTTAAGCACTTGGATTCAGAGGCTGTTGAAGTGATAATCTCACTTTTAACAGCAGTAGCTTCTTCTGCTGGCGTAGAAAGAAAATAAAGCAATTTAAATGTCTGTCTGGTGATGTTCTCCTCTTAATACAGCATGGCAAGAAAATCCTCCAAATATTAATGATTAACCTGTTGAATTGGAGATAGTTCACCTCCCAATGACTTCATAAAGATCTGATTCAATTACCTTTGGTAAATGAAATAACCAATCATTCATTTTCTGATATAGCTGTAAAACTAAGCTGAAAAGTTTTCAAAATAAATCACTTTAAAAATATATAGTGTGTACCTTCTAAAAATGAAAGCTACATCTATCTCTGAGATGTGATTATGTATTAAGGTTATAACAACCAACAAGAATGCACTTTTATGTAGAAATCCATGATTAAATCAAGTCTTCCTGACTAGAGATTTAAATCAAATCCACCCTGTCCAGCGCCCAGCCCACTTTCCCCCAGACCCTCCCTCACCTGCAAGTCATTGCAGAGCTCACTCAAGAGAACGGGCTCGTCCCGGGATAGCAGGTCCACGACGCGCTCCAGGAAATCAGCCAGGACTGGAGAGAGAGGACAGAACAGGATTCGGTGGGCTGGGGGCTCCTGTCCAGTCACCCCCTCCCCCTCCGCCCTGGTCTGGCTCAGGTACTGAGGTTTGTGATGCTGCTGCAGGGTGGGCTAGGACTCCTGGGTTCCGACCCGGGCTCTGCGCTGGCCTGCTGGAGGCAAGTCATGGCCCTGCTTTGTGCCTCAGTTTCCCCTGCTGTACAAGGGGGACAATGGTGCTGACCCCTTGGAGATGGATGGCTGGGAAGCACTAGAGAAGAGCCTGGGATCGTCATCGTTACAGGCAGCTGAGTTCCTTGTTCCCAGCCATCGAGGCAGGTGATTTTCCAGCCCGAGGACGGGGCCAGAACTGGGCAACTGACGGGCTCTCGGGTCTTGGCAATTCCAAAAAAAGCAAATTGTTTCGGATCGAACGAAAGAATAAAACTGCTCAGAACTTCCAGCCATTGAAAAGCCCAAATCCTGACATTCCACCGACACCCCGAGAGCCCCAGTCTTCGGGGGCAATTTTTCGGTTTAAATAAAATAGGAAATCTCAAAATGGAAAGTTGTCTTAAAACTAAAAAAACAGACTTCTGCCACTTTGAGAAGTTTGGGTTTTTTTCCCCCTACACCAAAAACATGGAGAAAGCAAAGGGAATTCAGGGGAAATGTCTCTGCTGCCAAATCTGTATTTTTCACCAAAACATTTTGCCCAGCAATACCCAGGTGCCTGAGTTTTTACTTAGTATTATCACTGCTATTTATTAGGTGTATTACGGTAGTGCCCAGGCCAGGCCCAGGACCCCATTGCGCTAGGTGCCATATGTTATGATTGCTATTTATTAGTTGTATTATGGTAGCTCCCAGGCCCATGCCCTCATTGCACTAGGCGCTGTACAGACACCCCACAGGCTGCCCACCCACCCCCAGCCAGACACTTACACGCCCCATCAACCAGTCTGTTCCCCACCATGGTCTTCGGGCTCCGGCTCAAGGCGTAGTCCTTAAAACGCCCCATCTGCTCCTGGAACCGCTCGCCGTGCCCTCCATCCGCTCGGGGGGAGCAGAACTGGAACAGCTTCTGGCAGGGGAATAACCTCTCTATGCAGTTGGACGGGGAGTCCTCCGAATCTGCGAGAGAAAGGGGGGGTGGCGGGTGAACCCTGGGATCACACCGGGACGCTGAGGGCAGAGATGTGGCTGTTCTGGGGCAGGGCACAAAGGCTGTTGATACAAAGATCCCTCCTCACCCAACACGGAGATGTGGCCGCTCTGGGGCAGGGCACGGAGGCTGTTGATACAAAGATCCCTCCTCACCCAACACGGAGATGTGGCCGCTCTGGGGCAGGGCACGGAGGTTGTTTCACACCAGTGCTCGTTTAGGACAGGAAGTGAAGCAGGCTCCTGTACCCCTCTGAGACGGCAGGGGTGAGTTGGGGAGGCAGGATGGAACCTGAGCTGGGCTGGGGACCAGCCCGGACGCCGGGGTTCCTCTCCCCTGGGGGAAGGGCCCCGATGGC
Organism: Trachemys scripta elegans; assembly: GCF_013100865.1. Classification (NCBI taxonomy): domain Eukaryota; kingdom Metazoa; phylum Chordata; order Testudines; family Emydidae; genus Trachemys; species Trachemys scripta. The sequence continues at coordinate 14,968,900 of NC_048321.1, forward strand.
CATGCACCTTGCGGGGAGCTGAGAGCCGAGTCCAGCTCGTGGGCCGTGGCTTCCAGCACCTCGTCCAGGCAGGGGTCGGGCGACACGTCCCGCAGGCACCACACAAAGTCGGGCAGCACACTGCTCAGGAGGAAACTATTCTCCCAGGAGCACTCGTCCCGCACTCGCACTACCCGGGGCAGATCCCTCACGTACCTGCAGGGGGCGCCGTGAAGGAAAAGAGTGGGCCGAGCGACGGGAACCGAACTAGGCGGGGTGGAGGTGGGGGGCAAATGGGACATGGGGCCTTTTCCCTGTGGGTCGCCAGTTCCCATCCGGCCCCAGGGCAAGGAACTGGCTAGCTCAGGGGGGAGGGTATGGGCAGGGCCGGCTCCAGGGTTTTTGCCGCCCCAAGCAGCCCAAAAAAAAAAAAAGGCCGCAATCGCAGTCTGCGGCACTTCAGCGGCAATTCGGTAGGAGGTCCTTCGCTCCGAGCAGGAGTGAGGGACCGTCCGCCGAATTGCCTCCGAATAGCTGGACATGCCGCCCCTCTCCGGAGTGGCCGCCCCAAGCACCTGCTTGCTAAGCTGGTGCCTGGAGCCGGCCCTGGGTATGGGGCTCAGGGCCTTTACCCTCCAGGGGCATCAGTCCCAACCCAGCTGCAGGGCAGGGACTGGCTGGCTCAGGGGGGTAGGGAATGGGAGAGGGGGACTTTTCCCTCTAGGGGGCGCCGGCCCTGACCCAGCCCCAAGGTGGGGGGACCAGCTGGCACAGAGGAGCAGAGAATGGGACATGAGGCCATCATACAATGATGGGGTCTAAATTAGCTGTTACCACTCAAGAAAGAGATCTTGCAGTCATTGTGGATAGTTCTCTGAAAACATCCACTCAATGGGCAGCAGCCGTCAAAAAACTGAACAGAATGTTGGGAATCATCAAGAAAGGGATAAATAATAAGACAGAAAATATCCTATTGCCTCTATATAAATCCATGGTACGCCCACACCTCGAATACTGTGTGCAGATGTGGTCGCATCAAAAAAGATATATTGGAGTTGGAAAAGGTTCAGAAAAGGGCAAAAAAATGATTAGGGGTCTGGAACGGCTTCCGTATGAGGAGAGATTAATAAGACTGGGACTTTTCAGCTTGGAAAAGAGGAGACTAAGGGGGGATATGATAGAGGTCTATAAAATCATGAGTGGTGTGGAGAAAGTAAATAAGGAAGTGTTATTTACTCCTTCCCATAACACAAGAACAAGGGGCCACCAAATGAAATGAATAGACAGCAGGTTTAAAACAAACACAAGAAAGTATTTCTTCACACAATGCACTGTCAACCTCTGGAACTCCTTGCCAGAAGGTATTGTGAAGGCCAATACTATAACGGGGTTCAAACGGGAGCTAGATAAATTCATGGAGGATAGGTCCATCAATGGCTATTAGCCAGGACGGGCAAGGATGGTGTCCGTAGCCTCTGTTTGCCAGGAGCTGGGAATGGGCAACAGGAGATGGATCACTTGCTGATTCCCTGTTCTGTTCATTCCCTCGGGGGCATCTGGCATTGGCCACTGTTGGCAGACAAGATACTGGGCTAGATGGACCCTTGGTCTGACCCAGTATGGCCGTTCTTATGTTCTCCTATAGGGGGCGCCGACTCTCATCTGACCTCAGGGTGGGGGGACCAGCTGGCACAGAGGGGCAGGGAATGGGACATGAGGCCTTTCCCCGTCAGGGGCGCCGGCCCCGATCCGGCCCCAGAGCAGGGTGGGGGCCGTGCTGGGAAGGATACGTCAGGCGGTCGAGCTGCCTCTGGGGGTCGCCCTCACTCCTGGTGTTATAGACAAAGACGCTGCTGAGCAGCACGTTCAGGAGGAAGAGTCGGGAGAGCTTCGTCTCATCGCCCTGCAACGGCAGCGAGAGGCACATGAGCAGCGGGTCTAAGCACGGCACCCCACTGCCCTCCCAGAGCCGGAGAGAACCCCGGAGTCCTGGCTGCCAGCCCCCCGCACCCCCTGCAACCACAGCACCCCACTGTCCTCCCAGAGCCAGGAGAGAATCCCGGAGTCCTGGCTGCCAGCTCCCCTCCCCCACAACCACAGCACCCCACTGCCCTCCCAGAGCCGGAGAGAACCCCGGAGTCCTGGCTGCCAGCTCCCCCCACCCCGCAACCACAGCACCCCACTGTCCTCCCAGAGCCAGGAGAGAACCCAGGAGTCCTGGCTGCCAGCTCCCTCCTCTAACGACTACACCCCACTGCCCTCCCAGAGCCGGGAGAGAACCCCGGAGTCCTGGCTGCCAGCCCCCTGCCCCCCTGCAACCACAGCAACCCACTGCCCTCCCAGAGCCGGGAGAGAACCCCGGAGTCCTGGCTGCCAGCCCCCTGCCCCCCTGCAACCACAGCAACCCACTGCCCTCCCAGAGCCG
>NC_048321.1:14971330-14993256 GCF_013100865.1 Trachemys scripta elegans
AGCCGGGAGAGAACCCCGGAGCCTGGCTGACAGCCCCCCGCCCCCCCTGCAACCACAGCACCCCACTGCCCTCCCAGAGCCGGAGAGAACCCCAGAGTCCTGGCTGCCAGCTCTCCCCCTCCCCCACACACTCTAACCACTGCATCCCACTCCCCTCCCAGAGCCGGGAGAGAACCCAGGAGTCCTGGCTGCCAGCCCCCTCTGCTCTAACCCACCAGACCCCACTCCCTTCCCCCCCCCACCACACACACACACACACACGCACACACACACTCTAACCACTAGACCCTACTACCTCTTCCTCGGTGAATCCCTCTGTGTCCAGCAGCACCAGGGCCTGGTCAGGCTGAGTCGGGTGGGGCAGGCACCACACCCAGATCCCTGGGGAGCAGGGGAAACCTGTGGGGACAGAGAGGGGCACTGAGTGGGGGCTGTGGGGAGAGGGGGGTCGGGGAGGTGCCGGCGGAGGATCAGGGGAGGCCCAGGCAGAGGATCAGGGGAGGCAGGGGTTCTGGAGGCCCAGGCGAGAGGTTGGGGAGGCCCAGGAGGGGACTTGGGGGAAGCCCAGGCGGGGGACACAGGGGAATGGTGGAGGCACAGGCAGAAAGAATGGGGAGCAATGGGGTCCCTTCACCTTCGCCCTGCCCCGCCAGCCGGTCCATGAGGAAGGATTTCCCGGTGCCACAGGGCCCGAAGACGGCGAGGACGTGGAGGGGCCGGGTGAGGCCTCGGAGCAGGCCCAGGGCGGCCGGGTTCACCCGCAGGGCACCAGAGCTGGGCACCGGCTCTACCAGGCAGACGGGCTCCATGGCGTCCGTGGGGGTCGGGCGCACGGGGCTGGGGGAGAGAAGGCAGTGTTACACCAGAGGCAGTGCAGCGGGGATGCCAGTTGGCTTCTGGAGGGGCCACGGTTGGGAGCCAGCTGGGACCACCAGCGCCAGGCCCACCGCAGGGCACCCGCTCTGCACAAGGAGGGGGCAGAAAGGACCCGCTCTCCAGCCACACAGGCCTTCTGCAGGGAGCTGACTAGCCCTGTTTTAAAGAGGGGGAAACTGAGGCATGAAGCAGAGACTGGGCCAAAGACACACAAGGAGTCAATGGCAGGGCTGCAGACAGATCCCAGCCCTCCCTGCTCAAACCCATCATACCCCACTCCCCTCCCAGAGCTGAGATAGGACCCATAGCCTTTAAGGTGAGAAGGAACCATCATGATCATCTTTCTAATCTGACCTCCGGCACCTCACAGGCCACAGAACCTCACCCACCCCCTCCTGTAACAGGCCCCAACCTCCGGCTGAGTCAGTGACGGCCCCAAATCGCAGGTTACAGACTCAAGTGACAGAGACGCCACCATGGACACTAGTTTAAACTTGCAAGTGCTCCCTCCCAGAGAGGAACGTGAACCTCCCCCTGGGTCTCTGCCAACATGACCCAGGAGGAAACCCCATGGGTTCCAGTCCCCAGTCCCCCAACCCACCAGACACCCCTCCCCTCCCCGAGCTGGAATAGAACCCAGGAGTCCTGGCTCCCATCCCCCCGCTCTAACCCACCAGACCCCACTCCCCTCCCAGAGCTAGGACAGAACCCAGGAGTCCTGGCTCCCAGCCCCCCACTCTAATCACTAGATTCCACTCTCCTCCTCGTTCTGAGAAAGAACCCAGGAGCTCTGGCTCAAACCTGGCTGGCGGCCTGCCCAAGGAGTCTCAGAGTGCAGGAAGGTCACAAATGTCCCTGGGCAGGGGAAAGCAAGGTCAGGGTTATGCAGCACGGCTTTCGCTTTCATTGCTGCGGATTCCTCTTCTCACGCACAGTGGGGCTGTGTTAAATCAGTGATCCTACAGGAGGAGGTGGGGAGCCAGGACTCCTGGGTTCTCTCCCCACTTCTTGGACAGGAATGGGGTCTAGTGGTTAGAGCAGGGGGGCCTCAGAGCCAGGACTCCTGGGTTCTAGCCTGGCTCGGGGAGGGGAGTTTGAAGCTCTGTGTTCAGCACTGCTCTGTTATTCCTCATGTCACTGTTGCCACTATCAGTAACTGAGAACGAGAAACGATTCCCCCGCCTCCGCTGCTGAACAAACGCTAGACTGGCAGCCCCCATGCAGACACCCCCTCTCCCAGCACAGGAGGCAGTCCCTCTGGGGTGGGGCAGGGTTGGTTATACGGGGACCCCTCATCCGGCGCAGGGACGCGGCCCCTCTGGGGTGGGGCATGGCAGCAACTTACCACCATGACCAGCAGCACTTTGGCACAGGAAGTTAAGGGCAATGTCTTACCCGCTGACTGTGCAAAGGGAGTGAGAGGCTGAGCTGAACTGAGTCCCCCAGCGCGGGTTTAGTGGAGAACTGAGGTCAGCGCCCCAACCCGGGGAAAACGGTCCTGGCCTTGGGGCTAAGACGACTCTGTCATTTCTGCTGGGCCAGGCTGCAGCACAGCATGCTGGGAGCTGCCACCTCCATGGGCCGCTCTGCAGTGGTGCATGCTGGGAGCAGTTAACTTCATGAGCCCCACAGAAGCAATGCCTGCTGGGAACTGTCCCCTCCCTAGGTCATGTGGGAGCAGTGCATTCTGGGAGCGCTTTACCTCCCTGGGTTCCAGCAGCGTATGACACTTTCAAAGGCCAAACCTCAGATGAAGCAGTGCATTCTGGGAGCTGTCATCCCCCACAGGCTACACTGCAGCATTGCATGATGGGAGCTATTGCCTCTGGGAGCAGTGATTGCTGGCAGCCCTCACCTCCATGGGCTGCACTGGCGCATTGCATGCTGGGAACTACTCCAGCTCCTTGGACTGCACTGGCGCATTGCATGCTGGGAACTACTCCAGCTCCTTGGACTGCGCTGGCGCATTGCATGCTGGGAACTACTCCAGCTCCATGGGCTGCGCTGGCCCATTGCATGCTGGGAACTACTCCAGCTCCTTGGGCTGCGCTGGCGCATTGCATGCTGGGAACTACTCCAGCTCCATGGGCTGCGCTGGCGCATTGCATGCTGGGAACTACTCCAGCTCCATGGGCTGCGCTGGCGCATTGCATGCTGGGAACTACTCCAGCTCCATGGGCTGCGCTGGCGCATTGCATGCTGGGAATTATTGCCTTGGTGGGCCCCTCCAGAGACATGTGCATCCTGGGCGATGGTACCTCTATGGGGCAGAGTTTCAGCCCCCTATTTACGCAGTGGTTCAGTCCCCATCTCTACCCTTTTATCCCCGCCCAAAAAAATGGTTCTGTCCCCATTTGCACAATGGTTCATTCCTCATTAACTCCCATGTACACAAGCAAGCAGCTCTTCCTACGTTTACAATGGTTCAGCTCAGTGGCTTCCCCTTTCCTTAGATGGTTCGGTCCCGATCGCAGGAGGTTCCCTCCTCCCCTATTATCCCGTCTGAGGCGCATCCGCCGCTGATTGGCTGGCTCCCAGGGAGCGCGGGAATGGAGCGGCCGCTCGAGCCACCCTGTTCCCTGAGGGGAGCGCGAGCCTGATTAGCTGCCCAAAGGCGGGAAAAGGGTTATCGCCTCTGATTGGACACCCGCTAGAAAGTGAGACGAAAGGAGAGGGGCGATTGGTCCACTCGTGAGAGGCTGCTGAAAGAGGCGCTGTGATTGGCTCCTTGGCTCTCAGGGCAGGCAGGGTTGGTTAGGTTCAGTCAGTGTAGGGGGAAGGGGCAAGCATAGAGCCCTCTGCAAATTCATGAGCCCTGAGGTACCAGGGCCTGCCCCCCATAGAGCCAGGCCATTCTTCCTGCGGTCATGTCAACCCCAGTGCACAGCCAGCACTTGGCTGGCAATAGCCACCGCCCCAGGGATATCAACCCCCCACGGCAATGGCAGCACCGTTCCCTGGGAGACATCCCCACACAGCCACCCCTGGCAACGTCAACCCCTGCACAGCCATCCCCCATTGAGAGGATATCAACCTCCAATGGCAATGTCCCTGGGAGACGTCCGCACACACAACCGCACACACAATGTCAACCCCTCCACCACCACCCTCCAAAGGGATATCAACCTCCGATGGCAACAACCCCTCCACAGCCATCCCCCCTGAGAGGATATCAACCTCCCATGGCGATGTCCCTGGGAGAAGTGATGTTGATGCCTCCCCTCCCCCCAAGTCACCTTACAGGAGATGTATACCCTCTCCAAAAGCCTCCCTATGGTGCCATGGGGACATGCCTACAGGAGACATGCCCCCACCAACAACCTCTCTGTGGTGACGCCAACACCTCCACCCACCGCAGCATGATTGTCAACCTGGCCACAGAAGACACCCAAACAGCCTCCTCATGGTGACTTTAACTTCCCCTCCACCTACAAACCACTGTCCTACAGAAGATGCCCCCCAGCAACCTCCTGTAGTGACACGAACTCTGCCACAGCTGCCTCATCCCAAGGGGATGTCAAACCCCCACAGCTATCCCACAGAAGACACCCCCTGACACCAACTCAGTGCCAGTGGTGCCAAACCTTCCACAGCCGCGTCACATGGAGGGGATGTCAGCCCCCCCCAAGAAACACCCCTCCAAGAGCAGCCCTGTGGTGATGTCAACCCGTCCCCCACAGCTACTCCACAGGAGACTGTCACCTCAACAGTCATCCCATCTTGACATCAACTCACCCACAGCTACTCCACAGGAGACCCCTGCCCCAACAATCACCCCATCCTAACACCAACCCCATCACAGCCACCCCACGGGAGACCCCCGCCCCAGCAGTCGCCCCATCCTGACATCAACCCCTCAACAGCTGCCTTACAAAAGATTCTTCCCTCATAGTGATGCCAGGCCACGCTAGGCCTCATGGCGACAGCAACCCCCCCCCACACATCCACTCTATGGTGACTTACCCTATCTGCCGCCCCACAGAAGAACCCTCACCCACCTAGCCACAAGTGGCACCATTCCCCATCCCCACCTGTGCCTCCTCAACAGATGCCCCGCTGTGACATCAAGGCATCCCTGACCACCGCATAGGGACGTCAACTCCCGTGCAGCCAACAGTGCCGCATTGTAACAACTACCGCCCCCTGCCTCCCACTCTCCCAACAGTGCCACCCCTTTGCCGCAGAATTGTGTGGGAGGTGGGAGGTAGTGTGTTTGGGCCAGAGTGAAAATGGGTCGGCCAGGGGTGCAGGTTGCATGGCCCATATATGATCGTGAGCCTGACACAAGCCATAACCTTGGTGCACAAGATGAGGCGGGTTGGGGGCAGATCCTGAGGCAGAGCCCCAGCCCCCCGCTTTGTCTGAGCTGAGCAGCTATGGAGATGCCTAGGGCCTGGTCTCTGTACCTGGGGTCAGGAATGGCCCTTGTGTTCACTCACTGCTCCCCCCTCAGGCTCACGGACCATGGAGGAGAGCGGCGACCCCTCCGCCACGGCAAGGCCACGCATTCAGTGCTGCCCCTCGGACTCCACCACAGATGACGGCAGTGCCCAGGACGAACGTGCCCCACCTGCCCCCGCCCGCTCCCCGACCTGTGCCCGCTGCCGCAACCATGGCATCCGGGTCCTGCTCAAGGGCCACAAGAAGGGCTGCCAGTACCAGGGCTGCCAGTGTGACAAGTGCATCCTCATTCTGTACGTGCCAGGGCGTTCTCCCCACGGAGTCAGTGCTGAGCCCAATACTAGGGGCACTGTGCTGCAGGGAGCAGGGTGGGGCCTCAGTAGGGGGCACCCTCCCCTGGCAGTCAGGGCTGGCCCAATGCCCCAGCGTGGTTCTGGGGGGGCTCTCCTCTGGCAGTCAGAGTTGGCCTCAATGCCCCAGCATAGGGCTGGGGGACCAGTGCTGCAAGGAGCGGGGTGGGGGGGCTCTCCCCGGCAGTCAGTCTGGCCCCAATGCCCAATTTTAGGAGACACCCATGGGGGAGGTCTGGGTTTGCACTGCCTTCTCTCTGCTCCCCTACAGGCAGCGCCGGCGTGTCATGGCTGCCCAGGTGGCCCTGCGCAGGCAGCAGGAGACGGAGCTGAGGAAGCAGCTGGCCAGGGGTTTGCTGCGGCTCAGGGATGGCCGTGCCGCGGCCTCTCTGGGCTTGGCCAGTCCCTGCGAAGGGGCCAAGCCAAAGGAGCAAGCAGCCACAGGTGTGTATCTACCCCCCACCACCTGCAGACGGGCTAATGGCCCCCTGCTCACTTCAGAACGACATCAGAGCTCACATCCAGCTTCTCTTCACACGCTCTCCTCCTTCCGCAGCCGCAAAGGAAAATGCCGAGCCAGGCTCCACGGCTGGACATCAGGGGACTGCAGGGCCTACCGACCACCAGAGTCATCAACCTGCCAGAAGGGTGATGAGGGGGAAGGGTATTGCATGTGGCCCCGAAGTGCTGGGCCTGATAGGATTGGAACTGGCGTCTCATAGAGGGGAAGGCCCCATAACCCAACACCCCCAACTCACCTAGTCCTTCTAACCCCAGTATGGATTGGAGTTGGTGCCCCATAGAGGGGAAGGCCCCACAACCCATTCCATCACCCCCCAGGCCCATCCAGTCCCACTAACCTTGGTCTGGATTGGAACCAGCACCCCCTAGAGGCAAAAGGCCCCTTAATCCATTCCACATGCCCCCAGAACCATCTAGTCCTGCTAACCAAGGTGCCCCTGGAAGGGAAAGGGCCCATATCCCATTTCTCAATTCCCCTTGACGCTGCCAGTGCCCTGACGTGGGGAATTCCCTTACAGAGGGGTTTGAGCTCCTCCGTGTGATCAGGCTGCTGCATCCCAGTGTTTGCTGTTTCCAAGCAGCTGCCTGTTTCCTGAGTCGCATGCACGTGTCCTCTGCATTGCTTTCTAGGAAAGCCCTTGGCTGCCTCTTCCCCACCAGCCTGAGGTGACTCAGCTGCCCTGGCCCCTTGGAGAACGCCAGCCACCCTACGCACCTTGGTTCCTGCCACCACCCGTCCTCTGCCAGGCATTGCCCCAGGAGCCTCCCCTTTGCTTCTCAGCTCACCCAGGTGGGTCATCTCCAGGATGACACGAATACAAGCCCCGGGGCCTAAGTGCCCTCTGGTGTTTCCTTGTCTCTTTACGATGCAGGATGAAAGGTTACAGACAGGGCGGGGAGGATTGGGCTGGACTCAGGGGCTCACTGGTCTGATCTGGGGGTCAGGGCTATGGAGGTGCTGAGATACTGAGGTGGCAGGGATAGTGGGAGGATACCAGGCCGTGGGTCTGACCCGTCACAGCAGGAAAAGGGAGTAATACCTGGCTAGCCGAGGCCACTGGCCTGCTCTGCGGCGAGGGATACTGAGCTAGATGACTCTGTGGGTTCTGTCAGTGCGACAGTTCCTCTGTAAAGCTGGGCACAGCCCGGCTGCGGCTGTGCAACTCTCCTTAGCCGGGAGGAGAATGCATCACCTTGTCAACAGTGCCCCGTAGCCACAGGTGCCTCCACCGCTAGCCGCTCAGCTCTGACTGACATCAGCTCGTATTTCTCTGGCAGGTTGTGATGGCGGCAAGGTGACACATGCCCCAGAGGGTCTCGTGGCAGTCCCAGGACGGCTGCTCCAGCAGGCACCAAGCCCCCCCTGGTTCCCACCAGCAGCCTCTGCATCCACTGAACTGCTTGGGTGTGTATTTCTGCAGGGCCAGCAGCCCTGGCTGGAGCACGTTCACAGCGTGTAAAAGAAGCAACCAGAAATCGCATGGGAAACGACTTCTGAATTGGAGTATTTCAATATCTGCGGGCTGGAGGCAGCCTAAGATACTCCAGAGCCATCCCCTTTCCTGCCTGGTCCCACTAAACGCCAGCCTAGACCAGTCCTACTCTGTAAGCAGCAAACCCAACACCTGCCCCCGGAACAGAGCTGTGTGGTGAGAGAGCAGCCATGTTTACACATACCAATAGCCACACGTCTGGTTAATCACACATGGGGAGGGCTTGGGGGCTAGCCAGAGGCTAAGGCAATCCACCTATTGGTCCCCGTGGTGAAGACAGGGGGCCTCCATCAACTTTCAACCCTCAGTGCAGGTGTAGCAGTGCCACCAGCCTGATCTAGTTTCAGGCTAGCAGCTGCCTCAGTTCCCCCTCATGCAGGTTGGATCTCCCAATTATCCAGCCTGCTTTGGCTGCTGCAGCTTCTTCAGTCTGCAGCTAAGACATACAAGAAACAAGTCCACCCCTTCCGGGGGTTCAAAATAAGGGCTTGTCTACACTGGCAAGTTTTGTCGATGAAACTAATATCAACATGAAAAAATCAACAAAAGCAAAGTTGCCAAAGCGAGTCTACATTTGCGACCCCGTCGACAGATCATGTCCACATTCGGGGCACCATTATCGACAGTGTGAGCAATGCACTGTGGGTATGTATCCCACAGTACCTGGTGACACCATCTGTCGCTAGGTGTTGTGGGAAGGTGGAAACGGAGCACGGCGCATCCTGGGATGTGCAAAATGTCCCGTCATGCACCGCTTTGTGTCCCAGCCCTCCAATGGCTTCTGGCTTCCTTTTGCGCCATTTTTCCAATTGTCAGTCTTTATAGTGCGCGCCAGCATCTGCAGTGAGAGAGGATGGATCCCGCACTTCTCTCCTATGTGCTGTTAACTGTCGTGAAGACATCGCGCATGGCAGTAGAGTTACTCGCAAAGTTACTGACAGAGGATGAATCGCAGGCACCCGAGTGCGATATGGACAGCAGCAACTTATCAGTGCTTTTGGCATTCACAGAGCAGCTGCATATGGTAGACTGTCGCTTTCGGGCTAGGGAAACAAGCACTGATTGGTGGGATCGCATTGTCATGCAGGTGTGGGATGAAGACCAGTGGGTACAGAACTTTCGGATGCATAAAGCAACCTTCCTGGAGCTGTGCTGAGCTGACCCCCGACCTGCGGCGCAAGGACACCAGATTGAGAGCTGCCCTTTCGTCAGAGAAGTGTTTTGCAATCGCTGTGTGGAAGCTAGCAAATCCAGACTGATACCGGTCAGTCGCAAATCAGTTTGGAGAGGGGAAGTCCACTGTTGGGGCTGTATTATTCCAAGTGTGCAGGGCAATAAATCGCATCCTACTGCGGAGGACCGTGACTCTGGGAAATGTGCATGAAATAGTGGCTGGCTTTGCAGAGATGGGTTTCCCTAACTGTGGCGGGGCGATTGATGGCACACACATTCCAATTTTAGCGCCAGACCACCTTGCCTCTGAGTACATCAATAGGAAGGGATACTTCTCCATGGTGTTGCAAGCGCTTGTGGATCAACGGGGGTGTTTCACGGACATCAGTGCAGGCTGGTCTGGAAAGGTGCATGACGCACGCATCTTCAGGAACAGTGGCCTGTACAGAAAGCTGCAGGCGGGGAATTTCTTTCCAGACCTCAAGATCACAGTGCGGGATGTGGAAATGCCCATAGTAATCCTGGGAGACCCAGCTTACCCCTTACAGCCCTGTCTCAGGACAGCAGCAAGGAGCGTTTGAACAGGCTGAGCAGGCGCCGCATGGTAGTCGAATGTGCCTTTGGCCGTTTGAAAACTCGCTGGAGGTGTCTCAATGGCAGGCTAGACCTTACCAGGGATAATATTCCCGGTCATAGCCACATGCTGCACTTTGCATAATCTGTGTGAATCTAAGGGTGAAATGTTTGCTCAGGTGTGGACGGGGCTGGCTCCAGGGTTTTTGCTGCCCCAAGCGGTGCAACAAACAAACAAACAAATAATAACAACAAAAAAAGCCGTGATCGCAATTGCGATCTGTGGCGGCAATTCGGCAGGAGGTCCTTCGCTCCGAGCGGGAGTGAGGGACCGTCCGCTGAATTGCCGCCGAATAGCTGGACGTGCCGCCCCTCTCCGGAGTGGCCGCCCCAAGCACCTGCTTGGCAAGCTGGTGCCTGGAGCCGGCCCTGGGTGTGGAGCACTCAGGCAGAGCGCTTGGCTGCACTGTTTGAACAACCAGATGCTGGGGCTGTCAGAGGAGCCTAGAGTGCTGCTATTAACATCAGAGAGACTTTGAGGAACCACTTGGACAATGAGGGGCACTAACACATGTCTGCTTTGGAGTTGCTTCTCTGGTGCATCCATGTACAATTTTGGGGCCCAAGATCTATGCAACAAAATGATTTAGAAGCCTGTTCCCAAGAGTGAATTGATTGCTATACGCCTTTGTAGAACACGGAATAAAAACGCTGTACCATTAAATACCTTAAAAAGAAGAACAGGAGTACTTGTGGCACCTTAGGGACTAACAAATTTATTAGAGCATAAGCTTTCGTGGACTACAGCCCACTTCTTCGGATTTATTGTTAAGAAGGGTAAACCCTCACAACTGTGTGTAGCTCCAGCTATCATTATGCAAGCTGTGACAGGAGGTGGAGTGATGGGGAAACTCAGGAGTGCTATGAAGTGAAAAGGGCACAGTGTGGGCACAGAGGGGGGTGGGGTTGGCAAAGAATTGTGCATGTGCATGTACTGCAGTGGAGGTCGACCACGGATGTGCTCAGTCTGCAGCTGCGTCAAAGACTTGAGAATCTCTGTCTGATCCTCCATCACTTTTATCATCCGCTCTGTTGCTTGCCTAGCAAATACTGCATTCTTTATGCTGTCCCTGGTCTGTCTCTCATCGCACTGCAGCACTTCCCTGAACATGTCTTCTTTGCTGCGTCTCGGCATCTTCCTTATCTGCTGAAGCCAGTCGGCAGGGGTGCGTGGTGTGTTCCTCGAGGTCTCGGCTGCTGTGGACAATTCACAGAAGAGGGTCTGTAACATTCCAGCAAACAATTGAAACATTTCAATAACAAGGACCTTTTGCAACTAGTAGCAATCACTTTCTCATGGAGTCTAGGCAGGCGCACAGCTCCGCAAGCACCCCAATCATGGTGAGTGTCGGGAGTGGGGGGAAGGCAGTTGTGCGTACATACAAAACGGTCACGGCTTTCAGGGCAGCTTTGCAGGAAACTCATTCTAAAATGATCCCACACTTTTTCACAGGCGGCCAACCGCTGGCTGACATCTCGCTGCTGCAGGTGACCAGAGAAACCAGGGCTCAGCTGCTGAATGCTTGCGGCTTTCACCCCGGTCTATATGCAGCTCACTATGTGCCGCTTTGGTCCCAGCCCCAGCGATTGCTAAATGGCAGGGGACAGTTTCCTACAATGGGGGAAACTAACAAGGCTGCAATCCCTTGGAATCTGCGGCAGAGGATTAACAAGTACCTCTTGGAAACTTTCCAGAGCCTCTCTCTGGAGGATTCCCTGCAGCTCTCGATGTCCATCAACACCCTGCTTAGCCATGCAGATTAGCTACACAGGGCAACGTCCAGCTCACAGAGAACACTACGTGCCTCCCACTTTTTGATTCCCTACACAAGCCACAGCAATTTACCCGGCGTCTCATCTGCTTCCTGCTCCCCGTACAGCACTTCTGGAGAAAAGTTCCTGGCTGCCTGCCCCACTGGGCGACCTTGATGGGAGCTCCACGTCCTCTTCTAGCTCGACTTCTTCATCCAGTATTTCAGCCCCCGGATTACCCCCTCTTTCTGCTGCCTCTGAAGTATCCATGGGACAATTGGCGATGGAGGTGGGGTCACCACCGAGGATAGCATTCAGCTCCTTATAGAAGCGGCAGGTCTTAGGTGCACCGCCGGAGCGATGATTTGCCTCCCACGCCTTATGGTACGCCTGCCTCAGCTCCTTTATCTTCACTCTGCACTGCTGTGTGTCCCGATCACAGCCCTTTTCACACAAACCTCGAGAAATTTGCCCATATGTGTCCCGATTCCTACGGGTCACTCGCAGCTGAGACGTCTCCCCATATACAGCTCAGCGGTGGTCCAAGCAGGCGCGCGTTGGTGCGGTAGCCAGCCATGCTCACCTGGGAAGCCGGCAAGCACGAAATGAGATTGAAAATTCCCGGGGCTTGCAAGGGGGAGGAGCAGGTTGGCAGCAGGGCAGTGGAGTTCAAACTGCTGACCAGAGGGGCAGCATGGGAATTGTGGGACACTTTCCGGAGGCCAATAAAATCGAAAAAAAAAAGGCATAGTGTCTACACTTGCTGTTTGTCGACAATAAAGGGAGGGGAAAAGACAAAAGTCTCTTGCAGGGGTGGAATTTTTTTGTCACCAAAATGAGTGGGTTTTTTTGACAAAAGTCCCATTGCAGTGTATACGCTATCGCTGTTTTGTCGCCAAAAAGCAACAAAACTTACCAGTGTAGACAAGCCCTAAATGTCTCAAGCTGGGCACAGCACTCCTTCCTGAGGGTCTGTCCTCTCTCCCCTGGCCTCCCAACCCAAGGCTCTCCAGAGCAGTGGTTTTCAAACTGTGGGTTGCAACCCAGTACTGGGTTGCAGAATGTAAGGCACCGGGTCGCGGCGGCTCTGGTCAGCACTGCCGACGGGGCCGTTAAAAGTCCCATCAGTGGTGCTGCCCGACTAAGGCAGGCTAGTCCCTACTTGTTCTGACACCGCGCTGCGCCCTGGAAGCGGCCAGCAGCAGGTACGGCTCCTAGGTGGGGGGGCCACAGGGCTCTGCACGCTGCCCTCGCCCCGAACACTGGCTCCGCACCCCATTGACCGAGAGCAGCTCCGTTGGGTCATGGGCATCAACAATTTTCTTCAGCTGGGTCACCAGAAAAAAAGTTTGAAAACTGCTCTAGAGCCTCCCTTCTCTTTCTCCACAGGCCTCTGTCAGAGGCATGATCTAGCCACATGACCTGCCTGTCATCATGTGACTTTGCTAATTTTCTCCACCTGGGGAGGTGAGCTAAGGGTGTCACACATGCCTGGAACCATCTCCTCTTAAAGGGCCAGAGGTTAATGTGGCTCTAGCTGGAAAGATTTCCATAGAGTGCTGTTACCCCTTCTTTCAGCACTGGTGTCTCATTGCCAACATCAGCATTACCCCTCGGCTTTGCAGGTCACCTTCCTCGTGGAGGAGAAATCAGTGACATGGAGTCTGGGTATTCTCTATGGGTAACATCTTTTATTTGCACTACGTGCATCCAGTCCTGGAACAGAGCTTGTCACTGACATCTGCACAGACAAAACTAACCCCACAGTATTTCTCCAAAGGCTGAAAACTTGCTCGCACATTAAGAAAAAAATAACCTGTAAGACTCTGTATATATGCTTCCCAGCCAGAGCCATCTGCTGTCTCCCACCATGACAGTTTATTTGTAAATGTCATGGGAAAGCCAGGGACCCGGCATGGGAGACGGGCCATAAACAGACACTGAAATGACTCTCCCCAGCCAGCGGCTTTTGGTTCAGCAGACTTAGAGTGAGAGACAAGCTGCCAAGCACAGCGTTTTCTGATGCACTGTCTCTTGCCTGTTCCAGCCGCCTGGCGCTGAGTCCCTTGGATGGGAACATGGATTTGAGCAGCCACCTGGAGTCGACACTGCCAGGAGCCCAGGTGCGTAGCTCTGAGATCTGTCCTCCTCTGAGGGCTGAGATATGACAGCCGAGAGACCCCCTTTTGTGTCCCCCGTGATGCTGACACATGCTCCCTCAGGGGACGGTTGTAAAGCTCAGGCATCCATCCCGGACTCGGCTGGCTCTCTTCTTCCTTTCCGGTATGTGTCCATGGCTTCCCAGGGCCTCAGCCGGCCCCCGAGGAGCGTGAGTCCGCTGCACAGGAACGTGTTGTGGTGCTCCAGCCCCAGCACAGTGATTGGAACAGAGAGAGAGACCACTGGGCATCTTTCATTCAGCGCCGACCTGGGGCTGGACTCGAACTGCAGCCTCCTGTAGGGGAAAGGCCCCATGGCTCATTTCCCAAGAACCAGCCAGGGCCCCGTATCCCAGCCAGCCAGCTCCACCCTCAGCAGCTGTGTAATGGGGGGATACTATTGGGCTGGGGTGCCTATGTCCTGATCTCATGGATCCGCGTGCCTGTCCCTCCCCTGATGTGGGAATCGTCTCTTCGCTCTCTTTCAGCTTCCTTTCTCCTCGGCTCACCTCCCGCTCAGGTGCACCAGGGGGCTTGTCTTCTCTCCCGTCTCCGAAGAGCAGCTGCAGAAGGAGGCTGCCGAGGCCTTGATGGTGCTGAGAAATTCCCCCCATCCGGCCCCCTCTGCTGCCATGCCAGACTTCCTGCCCCTCGCTGGCGCTGCACCCCCCTTGCCGGCCTTTCCTGCTTTCACCCCTCCCCCTGGAGACCCCGGTAACATGGGGGCATCTGATCCCAGCCAGCAGCAGGCCCTGAAGGCCCCTGGTGACAAGGCTGGTGCTGATGGGCAGCAGGGCTCGGGACATGTGCTCCCCCCTTTGCTGCGCTGCAGCACTCTTCCTCAGCCACGCAAGAACTTCCGCCTGGTCTCGACAGTGCCACCCTGGGGGCCCCAGGCAGCCACAACCCTGATGGTTTCCAACATCCAGGTCTTCAAACCTAGTTCCAGCCCCCAGGAGAGTCCCAACCCGCCCCATCCCGCCCCTTCTGACTCCCTGGGCTCCACTCCACAGACTCTCTGCATGGCACAGGCTGCGGATCCCGGTGGGGTTCCAGAGACAGTTGCGTCCGCCCCGGATCCAGCACGCGCTGCCTCTGCTCTCAGCAGCCCTCGGTCCCTGCCCTTGTGCGCCCCTCCCGCAGAAATGCCCATCTCCCCGCTGCCCACACAAAGCCCCCCTGTCATGATGGAAGTGCACACGCTCCCCAGGCTGTCCTTACTGACTCCCAGCCCATACCTCATTACCCACCAGTCCCTCCCAGACACTGGGCTTGCCCCAAGGTTCAAGTCACAGCAGGGCCCTGCAAGCCAGGGGAGCGGCAGTGGCAGCAAGGGGCAGGTGGCAGAGGAGAGCAGCAGAAGCAGGGCACCTGGGACCTGGAGCCTGGCAGGTACAGTGCAAGCCGCTCGGCTGCTCCCATCACTGAGGGCACGTGTCCAATTACTGACCCTTCCCACCAGGGGTCCGGCCTGCTCAGGCACAGAGACCCAGCACACTCAGCTCCCACTGTACGATCAGAACAGCGTTCACTTCTGAGCCCACCAGGACAGCACTGAAACTGGTGCCCCCTAGAGGGAAAACGCTCCATGTCCCATTGCCCACCCCCTGAGCTAGCCAGTCCCCCGGTAGGGTGAGCAGGTGTCCGGTTTTCACCGGAACACCCGGTCAAAAAGGGAACCTGGCGGCTCCAGTCAGCACCGCCGACCGGGCTGTTAAAAATCCGGTCGGTGGTGCTGTGGAGCTAAGGCAGGCTAGTCCCTACCAGTCCTGACTCCGCGCTGCACCCTGGAAGTGGCCAGCAGGTCTGGCTCCTAGGCAGGGGACCCATGGGACTCTGTGCACTGCCCCCACCCCGAGCACCGGCTCTGCACTCCCACTGGCCAGGAACCGTGGCCAATGGGAACTGTGGGGGCGGTGCCTGCGGGTGAGACCAGCGCACTGAGCCACCTGCCATGTCTCTGCCTAGGAGCCGGACCTGCTGGCCGCTTCTGGGGCGCAGTGCAGAATCAGGACAGGCAGGCAGCCTGCCTTACCCCCATGTGCCGCTGACCAGGATCCGCCAGAGGTAAGCCCGAGCCCCAACCCCCTGCCCCGGGGTGCAACCTGGAACTGGGAGATTGCTGAGCCCTCTGTTTTACCAGTCTGGGTTCCCTCTCCCACTGACCTCGTGACAAGCAGCAAAGCCCTCCAAGCTGACCCTCACACAAACATCCACAGGCGGAGCCACACCCAGCCGTGATCATCAACGCTCTGGCCAGCCACTGCATGAACCAACACTAGAGAGGCTCCAGCCAAAATACCCCCAGCTCCCCAGCCTAGATCCCGGAGCTGTACCATCCTGCCCTGCCCAGTGTGAATTTATTACCCAGTCCGCCACTTCTACAAAGGAAAGTGGACGTGCACCAACTCTTGTTCCTGCGCTGAGATTTCTCCCCAAGCACTTCACTCGAACCACACTGTTTTAAGTAAAATATAAAACAGAATTATCAACTTCAGATTTTAAGTGATTATAAGTGATAGCAAACAGATCAAAGTCGATTACCTAGCAAATAAACATAAACGCAATATAAGCCTAATATACCAGATAGGAGTTGAATTAAGCAGCATCTCACCCTGTCAAATAGTATAAAAGTCCACCAAGGTTTCCTACATAGGCAGGCTTCCTTCTTTCCTGCCTGGGGCCAGCTCTTCGCCCAGTTCAGTCTTTGTTCCTTGGGTAGGGTGACCAGGTGGGTTTTTGACTGGAACACCCGGTTGAAAAGGGACCCTGGCGGCTCCGGGCAGCACTGCCGACCGGGCCATTAAATTAAAAGTCCAGTCGGTGGTACTGTGGTGCTAAGGCAGGCTAGTCCCTACCTGTCCTGGCTGGCACCGCGCTGCGCCCTGGAATCGGCCACCAGGTCTGGCTCCTAGGCGGGGGGGCCACAGGGCTTCACACGCTGCCCCTGCCCCGAGCACTGGCTCCGTACTCCCATTGGACAGTTCCCAGCCTATGGGAGCTCAGAGGAGCAGTGCCTGCTGGCGAGAGTGGTGCATGGAGCCTCCTGGCCCCCCTGCCTAGGACCCGGAACCTGAATCAGAGCCCGAGCTTAGTGCGCAGTGTAGACATACCCTCAGTCCTCCGGTACAAAACAGACCTGCCCACATGACGTGCCAGGTAGTGAGTGGCCATATTCATGCCCCAAGTCAGGGGGACGCTCTGTGGCTTGCTCAGTATCAGCTTATCTCCTGTGCTGGGAGGTGCAGCCACTGAAATCCCAACAGCCATAGGCCATACCTCGTCCCTGGGCAGCACCAGAGGAGAGTCACCGGCCTGTCTTGGGGGAGAGCTTGGCCTGCTTGGCCAGCCTGGGATCTGAACAGTGGAAGGGGGAGGGAGTGCAGGGACCGCGTCCTGGAACGTAACGCTGACTCGTGTGTTTTGTTTAGATCCCGCCACGGCAAGGACTGGCTTCCTCGTCCCCAAGCAAACATGCAGCTTCTCCATCCAGGGGGCCTTGCCCAGCCTCACCTGCCCCTCCAGCCCAGCCCCTCTCCATCCGCCACACTGAACATCGGCCAGCCGAGCTCCAGCTGGTTCCCCGGCTCCTTGGGGACCGGAGATGGAGCAGGCCCTGCCTTTAGGAGAACGGCACTGGGAGGAGGGCCATGGGGACCAAGATGGATAATCATGGGGAGCGGGAGGGAATTTCACCCTACCTCCCCACTGGGGCTTGTTTTTAAGGGGCTTGGGGAAAGGGCCATTTGTTGGTTTTTAAACTGCCTGTCCTGCTTTCCTTGTAGAAATGGAAATAGCCAGGCCAGATCCATGCTGGAACATATGGACTGCAGTGTGGGGTGTGCAGGGACTCTCCATGTGCATCTTCACTAGGAAGAGAGGTGCGCCCTTAACTCAAGTCAGCTAGCGCAAGGTAAAACCCCAGTGAAGACAAGGCATTGCCACTTGGAGTTTTCACACTGTAGTGGGTTGAGGTAAGAAGATGCGGGAGCCTAGGGTCTGTCTTGTTTTGCCTAGGATTTCACCTCGTGTTCATGACCGTGTGCTAGCTAACGTGAGTCAAGAACAAACCTTGGTCCTAGTGAAGACACGGCACACAGCTGGGTTTGTCATGGGAATGTTAAAGCAGTGTGTTTTTAATGGCCTTAGGGTCGTGGGTTTTTAACAATATCCTATTGAGTAGTATGAGTTCCTCCTGAAATGAACAGGGATTGAAATGAATTCCTGCTGGTTTTAAAGACCGGCGTGTTTATTTAAAAGCCACTTTCGAGCTGCATTGAAGGATTTATCCCCCTTCTGGCATGTCCAAGTTGCCAGGGAATTTATGGGGTTTATTCTTTTGGGAATGAGCGGACGTGAGTATCACACCATGAGTGGGTCCCGCTATTTGTTGCCAATAAAACATTGTGAACCAGTCTGAAACGTCACCAGTTGTGAGCGTTATTATCCACAGATGGAGGGATTAGGCCAGATTTTTAAACACATATGGCGCTTTTGAAAATCCCATTAGGCTCCTACCAGTATCTTTAGTCACTGAAATACCTGTAAATATCTGGCCTTAGGTGGCTGCCTCTGGCCTTCCTTCCCCCGCCAGTACAGGGCAGGGTTGGATATTTCGGCATCACTGGGGCGGGTGCAGGGTTTGGGTTCGGGTTCCTCTCTGGGTGTTCTGTCTGACCGAAGTCCAGTCACGGCTGCCTGGCCGTGACGTCAGCAGCTAAGCCGGATTTGATCGCTAACTGCGAAGGGACATCTGGACAGTGGGAGGTGCACCCCCGCCACCGACCCCGCTGCCCCAGCGTGGCGCTGGGAGGCATCATGCTGCCGGCAGTGGGGGATACTGGGTGCCAGCCTTAATCCCAGGTGCTTCCTTTCGGAGGGCTCCTGTACCTATGAAGGGTCATTTACGCTTAGGAAGCAAGGAGTGCTGCCCATGGGGTGACTTGGCCTCTCCATGCCCCACGGTGATTTGGGGGGCAGTGGGAAGCATTGTGACTGCAGACATTGTGCATTTACAGCCTGCTTTATATGAAGAGGGAACAGCCCAGGGGGACATTAGGATGGGGGGCTGTGAGGGTTGTGAGGGGAGATGTGCAGGGGGAGTTACACTGAGGGGGCAGTCAGGGGAGGATGGGGGGGATGGTCCTGGGCCAAGGGGAGCAGGGTACGGGGGGGGGTACAGTGGGGGACAGTCAGGCATGAGTGAGTGGGGATATCTCTGCACTGGTGGGAGCAGGGTACATAGAGGGGGTTACACTGGGGGCAGTCAGGGGTGGGTGAGCGAGGGGACGTCTCTGCTGGGGGGTCACACTGGGAGGTAATGGGGGGTTCTTCTTCGAGTGCTTGCTCATATCCATTCCATTAGGTGTGTGCGCGCCGCGTGCACGATTGTCGGAAGATTTTTACCCTAGCAACACCGGCGGGTCGGCTGTGGAGCCCCCTAGAGTGGCGCCTTCATGGCGCTGAATATATACCCCAGCCGACCCGGCGCCCCCTCAGTTCCTTCTTACCGCCCCTGACGGTCGTTGGAACTGTGGAGCGCGGCATAGCTGATCTCCACTCTCCCTAGCTTACTTAGTCATTCAGAGTTATAGTTATAGTTGTAGTTATAGTGTTTATAGTTCAATAGTTTTAAACTTGTTATAGTTGTTATTATAGTTTAAGGGGTTAAGGGGGTCGTCTCCCCCTTTCTTCCCCGGCCGCGGGCCCGGGCTCATGCCCAACGCTCCCGGCTTCAAGCAGTGCGCCTCCTGCGCTAAGCCTATGCCAACGAGCGACCCGCACGACTCCTGTTTGAAGTGCCTGGGAGAGTCCCACCAAACAGACAAATGCAAGATCTGTAAGGCCTTCAAACCAAGAACCAAAAAGGAGCGGGACTTTCGGCTCAGGCAACTCCTAATGGAGGCGGCACTTAGCCCGGACACTCCTTCCACGGGCCAGACTCCGACGCCTAGCACTTCGGTGCGCAGTGCCCCGGCGGCACCGGCTATGACGACCACGCGAGTGGCGTCAGACAAGCCTCCCCGGCACCGGACCTCGTCGGCACCGCAAACACAGCAAGTGCCGCGGCGCCGGTCATTATCCCCAGGGCATAAAAAAGCCCATAAGACGGGGACGTCCGTGCCGAAGGCGCCGGCTCCCCCAGTGCCGGGGGTAGAGCCGCGTCCGCCGGTGGAGCAACGGAAACAGGCGCCTCCAGCACCGTCGACTCCGGCGCCGAGGCCGTCGAGTCCGGTACAAATAGCGTCTCCACCGAGGCCGGCGGTGATACAGTGTCTCCCGTCGACTCCGGAGACCTTCGAGGCGGCGAGAGACTTGATAGCTCTCACGGAGCCGGCACCGCCTCAACCACCGGCACCGACTGCACCGCTGACTCGCCCGGTACAGTCAAGAGGGAAACCTGCCTTGATGCGCCCTCCATCACAAGGGCTGGAACCTCGGCGCCGATCCAGGTCCCGAAGCAGGTCCCCACGCCGCTCGCAGTCCCGGCACCGAATATCGCCTCGGCGCCGGTCGTACTCGCGGTCAAGATCTTCTTCGCGGCACCGCTCTACGTCTCGGCACCGATATGATCGTCGGCACCGGTCAACGTCGAGACGTAGTTCTCGGCACCGCCACGCTCGACGCTCGACGCCGAGGGGCCGATCCCGGCACCAGGCATACTCTAGGTCCTCGTCGAGGTCCAGATCCGACTCCCGGCACCGACGAGGTCATCGGCACCGGTCGCGGTCCCGGCACCGATCGCCGGCACCGCACAGAGATAGATCATCTCCGGACCGGCACCGTGCGGCACCGCAGACCACGGGGATCGTTTCATCTTGCGCGGCACCGCCATGGCCGTCAAGATCGGCGTCTCGCTCATCGGAGGACCTGTCGAGATCGGCATACCCCCCTCAGGGACAGGCCGAGGAACGAGACTTGGGCCATTGGCAGGAGAGGGCAGAGGACCACCCTCATGGACCATCTCACTGGTCGTTTTGGACCCCGTGGGCGTACCACCAGGAGCAAGGGGCTTCACTACCATCGACCTCTCGCTCGGGTCACTCGGCCAGAAGGGCCCCAGAATCCACCATCTCTCGGCCTCCGCCTGGAGGCGTAGAGGCTTCTGTGTCCACACCACCCGACACCGTGGACCCAAGTACAGGTGACGCTCCGACCCAAGACCAGGGGGACCGGGCCCCCCCCTTGGATCCACTACCACCGGAGGCGTCCTCCTCCTCCTCTCCGGATGAGGCAGTGGCGGGCACTTCATGCACGGGTCCCCCTCCGATAGATCTTCGGGCTCACCAGGATCTCCTCCGCAGGATGGCCCGTAACATGGACCTGCAGACGGAGGAGATAGTGGAGGTGCACGACCCGATCGTGAATATCCTTGGATCGTGCGGATCAAGGGTAACGCCACCCTCGATGGGGCATCCGATCCAAGGATATTCACGATCGGGTCGTGCACCTCCACTATCTCCTCCGTCTGCAGGTCCATGTTACGGGCCATCCTGCGGAGGAGATAGTGGAGGTGCACGACCCGATCGTGAATATCCTTGGATCGGATGCCCCATCGAGGGTGGCGTTACCCTTGATCCGCACGATCCAAACGAACGCGAATACGATATGGCAGACTCCTGCCTCCATTCCACCCACAGCGAGAGGGGTGGAAAGGAAATACTTTGTCCCATCTAAGGACTATGGGTACTTGTACACACACCCCCAACCGTGTTCACTAGTGGTGGAATCAGTGAATGCACGAGAGCGCCACGGCCAGCAGGCTGCAGCGCCAAAATCAAAAGAGGCTAAGCGGCTTGATCTGTTCGGCCGTAAGGTTTACTCAGCCGGAGGGCTACAACTTAGAGCGGCGAATCAACAGGCGCTACTGAGCCGCTACAATTTCAACTCCTGGAACTCTATGGGGAAGTTTAAGGAGTTGATTCCCCAAGAGTCCAGGGAAGAGTTTGGAGCCATGGTCGAGGAGGGTAAGAAGGTGGCTCGGACCTCCTTACAGGCCTCCCTGGATATAGCGGACTCGGCCGCAAGGACCCTGGCCACAGGTATCGCTATGCGCAGGACCTCCTGGCTCCAAGTCTCGGGTTTGCCCCCTGAATTACAGCAGACCCTACAGGATTTGCCCTTTGAAGGACAGGGGCTGTTCTCGGAGAAGACGGACTCTCGATTGCAGAGCCTCAAAGACTCCAGGACAATCATGCGCTCCTTGGGGATGCATGTTGCGGGTCCCCAGCGCAGACCATTTAGGCCCCAGCCTCAACGTTTTTACCCCCCTCCACCTCGCCAGAGACAGGACCCTGCCAGAAGGCGAGGGCGAGGTGGTAGGAGAAGATGGGCTGGCCCTCAACCCGGTCAGAACCAAGGGCCACCAAGACCACCTTCAGGTCCTAGACAGAACTTTTGAAGGTGCGGTCGAGGACGGCGCCCCAGTCATCCCCCAGGATCCAGCTCCCTCCTTTCGGGATCGCCTCTCCCACTTCCACCGTGCTTGGTCCCTTATAACTTCGGACCGTTGGGTCCTCCGCACGGTGGAGAGGGGATACGCTATCCAGTTTTCTTCAATCCCCCCC
>NC_048321.1:15008256-15022294 GCF_013100865.1 Trachemys scripta elegans
GGGGGGGGGGGGGGGGGGGGGGGGCGGGGGGGGGGGGGGGCGGGCTGCATTCAGGGGTAGGGGGGTGCTGGGAACAGCCGGGCTCTGGCGGGGAGGGTAAAGGGAAGAGCCGGAAGCAGGGGGTGTGTGCTGGGAACAGCCGAACTGGCTCATACTATCTCCGCGCGGCGGTAGGGGGGGCGCTGCACTTCCTTCCAGCCCTCCCCTGTCACATGGTTCCGCCCGCTGCTCCCCAACGCAGAGTGAACGTACGGGCGGCTGCGGCGGCTCCGGAACCATTCGCTCCCCTCCCCCGCCAGCCTCTTAGGTGAGCCTCCCCCCGGCCCAGGGGAATGGTACCGCCCGCATGCATAGGGGGGCTCAGCGTGGATCTAACCATTATACCCACAGGAGGGTAGGGGAAGGGGAACCAGACCCCTTTCTCTCCCTCCCCCCCAATGGTCCTACCCATTCTACATGGAGGGGCTCGAGGGGTGGGCCAAACCATTGTCCCCATGGGGGGATGGATAAACCCCCTTCCGGGGGATCCTCAAGGGGCGGACCAAACCATTATGCTTCAAGGGGGGTGTTATGAGTGGCTCAGACCCCTTCCCCATACGCTAGCCTGGGAACTGAATTTGACCCCGCCCCGCATGAACCTGAGAAGTACGGATCAGTCAATATACGCCGGCTCCCCTCCCAAACGATCGGGAACGATCGGCTCCCCTCCCAAAGGAATGGTATCTTCCACTCTGCATGGGGGGGGTCTGGACCAACCATTATCCCACGTAAGGGGGTATGATGTAGCTGAGAAACGTACCTGTTACAGCCACCTTGAAAATGGTACCGTCCGTGGGTGTGCTGAGTGGATTCAACCATTATCTTCGGGCATGGGTAGAACGGACCCAACCATAGGAGGTAAAAAAACGCTATCCCCCATCCCAGGGAATGGTATTATCCACCCTGCATAGGACTTGAGGGTGTAGACCTTACCATTGTCCCACATGGGGGGAGGTTATAAAGGGCCAACTCCCCCGCCCCCAGCAATGGTACTGCATCCCCCGAGGTCCATGGGGGTCAGGGCAGAACCATTATCAGAGCGGGGGGGGGGTGCTGCCCCTGACCTGTTGGCTTTGCCTCCTAGGAGCTTCCAGAACCATGAGTGACGGGGACAAGAACCCGGCGAGCACCCCCACGCCGCTGGCCGACGTGCAGGGGGACGGGCGCTGGCTGGCGCTGGTGAGGGGGTGGGGTGGGGACCCTGCACAGACACCCCCTGCCCCGCCCCATGGGAACTCTGCACACACACCCCCGCCCTGCCCTGCCCCACGGGGACCCTCGCCCTGCCCCGCCCCACGGGAACTCCACACAGACACCCCCCGCCCCACGGGGACCCCTGCCCTGCCCTGCCCCACGGGAATGCCGCACAGACACCCCCTGCCCTGCCCCATGGGGACCCCCTGCCCTGCAGGGATCCCACCCTGCCCCATGGGAAGGCTGCACAAACAGCCCCTGCACCGCCCCACGGACACCCCCTTCCCCACAGGGACCCTGCACGGACACCCCCACTCCATGGACACCCCCACCCTGCCCTGCCCCACAGGGATATTAACGATCTGGAGGATGGGATGGATTGCACTCTCAGCAAGTTTGCAGATGACACTAAACTGGGAGGAGTGGTAGATACACTGGAGGGTAGGGATAGGATACAGAGGGACCTAGACAAATAAGAGGTTTGGGCCAAAAGGAATCTGATGAGGTTCAACAAGGACAAGTGCAGAGTCCTGCACTTAGGACGGAAGAATCCCATGCACTGCTACAGACTAGGGACCGAATGGCTAGGCAGCAGTTCTGCAGAAAAGGACCTAGGGGTCACAGTGGACGAGAAGCTGGATATGAGTCAACAGTGTGCTCTTGTTGCCAAGAAGGCTAACGGCATTTTGGGCTGTATAAGTAGGGGCATTGCCAGCAGATCGAGGAACGTGATCATTCCCCTCTATTCGACATTGGTGAGGCCTCACCTGGAGTACTGTGTCCAGTTTTGGGCCCCACACTACAAGAAGGATGTGGAAACATTTGAAAGAGTCCAGCGGAGGGCAACAAAAATGATTAGGGGTCTGGAGCACATGACTTATGAGGAGAGGCTGAGGGAACTGGGATTGTTTAGTCTCCAGAAGAGAAGAATGAGGGGGGATTTGATAGCAGCCTTCAACTACCTGAAGGGGGGTTCCAAAGAGGATGGAGCTCAGCTGTTCTCAGTGGTGGCAGATGACAGAAGAAGGAGCAATGGTCTCAAGTTGCAGTGGGGGAGGTCTAGGTTGGATATTAGGAAACACTATTTCACTAGGAGGGTGGTGAAGCACTGGAATGGGTTACCTAGGGAGGTGGTGGAATCTCCTTCCTTAGAGGTTTTTAAGGCCCGTCTTGACAAAGCCCTGGCTGGGATGATTTAGTTGGGATTGGTCCTGCTTTGAGCAGGGGGTTGGACTAGATACCTCCTGATACCTCTTCCAAGCCTGAGATTCTATGATTCTACGACGCTGCATGGACACCCCCTGCCCCGCCCCACCCTGCCCCACGGGGAGCGCCACACGGCCCTACCCTGCCCCACCTCCCAGGGGCTGCATTGGTGGTGGGTGGGGGTCCCCGTGCAACTGGCCCCCTAAACCCCACCCCACAGGGGCCACGGCCCAGCACTGGGCTTGTCAGCCTGTGAGGGAGTCTCTGCCGGACACAGGCTCTGGGGCCCGGCTGCCCCCCGGCTCTGCCTGACCCCATCTGCCCCCCCAGCACCATCGCTTCATCGCGGACAGCAAAGACAAGGAGCCCGAGGTCGTGTTCATCGGGGACGCCCTGGTGCAGCTGCTCCAGCAGTTTGAGGTGAGCCCCCCGCTCGCCCTGGCCCTGCCCCGGCAGGCTGGGGGTGCCATACAGGGACCACGGCCCCCGGCGCTGACTCTCTGTCCCCTCAGATCTGGCGCGAGCTCTTCTCCCCACTGCACGCGCTCAACTTCGGCCTGGGGGGCGACGGGACGCAGCACGTGCTCTGGAGGCTGCAGCAAGGCGAGATGCAGCACATCCGGCCCAAGGTGCGAGATCCGTGCTGGGGGGGGGGGACAGGGCGCTGCGGGGGGGCGGGACAGGGCGCTGGGGCCAAGGTGAATGGCGGGGGGAGCAGGGGCACTGATGAGGTGCGAGGGGAATGGGGCACTGATGAGGTGCGAGGGGAATGGGGCACTGATGGGGCAGAGGAATGGGATGTGGGGGGCAGGGGGCACTGAGGGGGCAGAGGAATGGGATGTGGGGGGCAGGGGGCACTGAGGGGGGGCAGTTGGCAGGTGAGTGGGATGTGGGGGGCAGGAAATGCTGATGGGGGCAGTTGGCAGGTGAATGGGATATGGGGGGCAGGAGATGCTGATGGGGGCAGTTGGCAGGTGAATGGGATGTGGGGGGCAGGAAATGCTGATGGGGGCAGTTGGCAGGTGAATGGGATGTGGGGGGCGGGGAGCTGACAGAGGCCGAGGGAAGAGGAGGCTGGTCTGGGGACTCCCTAGGGGGCAGCCACTGTCCCCCCCGTCACACCTGGCCTCCCTGCAGATCGTGGTCGTCTGGGTGGGCACGAATAACCACGGGCACACGGCCGAGCAGGTGGCGGGCGGCATCGAGGCCATTGTCCGGCTCCTGCAGCAGCAGCAGCCGCAGGCACGCGTGGTGGTGCTGGTGAGTACAAGGCACAGTGTGTGTGTGTGGGGGGGGGAGACGCCGGGGCCCCTCCACCAGACCTGACGGCGCCACGTCTCCCCCCAGGGCCTGCTGCCCCGCGGCCAGGGCCCCAACCCGCTGCGGGAGCGGAACCGGCGGGTGAACGAGCTGCTGGAGGCCCGGCTGCCGCGGCTGCCCAACGCCTGCTTCCTGGACGCCGACCCCGGCTTCGTGCACTCGGACGGCGCCATCAGCCACCACGACATGTACGACTACCTGCACCTCAGCCGGCACGGCTACGCCCGCCTGTGCCCGCGGCTGCACGCCCTGCTGCTGCACCTGCTGGGGGAGGGCCAGGGGGCCGGGCCCTGAGCCGCCGCCGGGGAGTGCCACGGGGCCAGGCCCTGAGCAGTCACCACCCACTCCCCTCCCCCCCACACACACACTATGCAGGGCTGTGACCCACCACCATCCACATCCACACCCGGCTCCCTGCCCCCTGCACCACCACAACCATCCCACTTGGCCATGCGACTGCCCAGGGCCCCTTGCACCCACGTGGGCATTAAACACTGATTTGCCATCTGCGGGCTGGAGGCTGATTCTTTGCCCGGGTCTGGGGCAGGTCTGTGTCCCGTGGGATGGGGTGGGTCTGGGGGAAGTGACATGGACCCGAGATGTGGGGTCAAGAGGTCCCACACGCAGGGCAGGGGGAGCAGCCAGGGGTGGGCTGCCATCACCAGGGTCCCAGGGAGCAGCAGACTGGTGGAGGTGGGGGCAGGCCCCTGGGAGGGGTGACAGAGCAGTTCCAGCGCTGGGGGGCAGAGACCACAGATGAGGGGATGTGGGCCTGAGCCCTGCGAGGCCCCGGCTACGTCAGGGGCCAGCTCCCCCAGAGCGGGGCGACCAGTTGGGCCAAGCCAGAGCCCCTGAGGGGACTGGGGTGGGGGGGCGGAGCCTGGATTTATCCCTGGCCCCCTAGGCAGCTGGAGGGTTGGGGGAGGAGCCCAACATGGCTGTGGGGGTGTCGGGGCAGAGCCCAGCATGACGGGGGAGGGAGGTAATTGAGGGGGAGAGTCCAGCCCTGTCCCCACCCCCAGCACAGCAGGGGGTGGAGCCTGGCACAGTCCCCACCCCCAGCACAGCAGGGGGCGGAGCCTGGCACAGTCCCCACCCCCAGCACACCTGGGGGCGGAGCCTGGCAGGCAGAGGCTGACACAAGCCAGGAGAGCATCAGGTCTCAAAATATTTAACATTATTAAAAGTCGTCACTTTCCAGGTGTCCATGTCCCCCCTGCAGTCCCCATGGCGACAGGGGCGGGGCCAGTAGCCTGCAATGGGCGGGTCTGGGTGCCACCATGGGCATGGGGGGAGCCACTGGCATCATAGCAGAGCAGACCATACCATCCCAGTGNACCATGGGCATGGGGGGAGCCACTGGCATCATAGCAGAGCAGACCATCCCACCCCCGGGGGGGAGGCGCTGGGACCCATGGCGGAGCAGACCATCCTAGCTGTGGGGGGCAGGCGCTGGTGCCCATGGCGGAGCAGACCATCCTGGCTGGGGGGCGGGCAGGCGCTGGTGCCCATGGCGGAGCAGACCATCCTTGCAGTAGGGCGCTGCAGTCCATGGCGGAGTGGACCATCCCGGGGGAGCCAGTCAGGGGTGTAGCAGGAAGGCGGGCGAAGCTCCCAGAATGCTTTGCTTCCAGCCGTGCCGCTCAAGGCCCTTCATCTGCTGCTGCCTGCGGGGCCCCCCGGGGGAGACGTCTGGCTATTGTCCCAGCTGGTGCTGCCACCAGCCTCTGCCCCTGGGTCCGAGTCCTGGGGGGGCACAGGCTCCGGGGGCTGCCCCTCCGCGGCACCGCCACTGCCCGGGCCCCCTGGCTCGGGCGTGCTGGGGGCCTGTTCTGTGGGGGTGGCCGCCTGCATGATCTTCTGCCGCACCTCGCGGATCTTCAGCTGCAGGCAGACCTTGGTGGGGAAGATGTCGGAGTAGCGGGCCTGGAACGCAGCCGTGGCCTGGGCTGCGGGAGACGAGACACCACGTCAGCGACACGGGGCCGGTTCTGCGGGGACCCCTCGCCGGCGCCAGGACATGGCCCCTGTGGGGTGGGGGGGCAGTTCCATGGGGACCCCTCGCCGGCGCCAGGACATGGCCCCTGTGGGGTGGGGTGGGGTTCCACGGGGATGCGGCCCCTGTGGGGTGGGGGGGCGGTTCCGTGGGGACCCCTCGCCGGTGCCGGGGGTGGACAGGGTGTGGCCGCACAGCAGTTTGGGACAGGACACGAAGGAGACGCCTGCATCCCCCAACGCTGGGCTACAGAATCACGGGGGCTGGGACTAGGCGGGACATGGGGTCCTGCCCCACTCCTGGACTCAACACACCGGGGAGCCCACAACTGTCCCTACATTACACCAAGAGGTACCCCATGGCACCTTCTACGGAGCCCCTCGCCCCGCTCTACAGTGCCCCCTGCAGAGCCCCTCGCCCCGCCCCACAGTGCTCCCTACGGAGCCCCTCACCCCGCTCCCCGCCCCACAGTGCCCCCTACGGAGCCCCTCACCCCGCTCCCCGGTGCCCCCTACGGAGCCCCTCACCCTGCTCCCCGGTGCCCCTGGCACAGCGCCCCCTAGCGACGTGCTGGCAGCGGCCCCGGCGGCACTGACCCGAGGGGAAGAAGCCGTGGTCCTGGAAGAGCTGCATGACCAGCGCCCGCCTCTGGTCCAGGGTCCGGCGCAGCGACGAATACGGGACCTTCTCGTACTCCAACTCCCCCAGCACGTCCTCCGCCTCCGCGCCTGGGGGGAGGGGCCGTGAGACTCCGCCTCCGCGCCTGCCGCCCCCGCCCCTGTGTGAGCCCCGCCCCTTCCTCCAGGCCCCGCCCCTGTGTGAGCCCCGCCCCATCCTCCAGGCCCCGCCCCAGAGTGAGCCCCACCCCTTCCTCCAGGCCCCGCCCCATCCCCATCCCATCATTCCAGCTTGGCCCCCTGGCTGGGCCCCGCCCCCAGGCCTCACCCGTCTTGTCGAAGGTGAAGATGTCGCCCTCGCACTTGGCGCTCTTGGGTGTGTTGGGCTCCGAGCTGCAGCTCGAGCGGCGCCGCATCTTCCGCTTGGGTGAGATGGGGTCCTCGGTGGAGGAGTCCAGGTCTGGGGGAGGACAAAGGGTTAATGAGCCCCCCATCCCCTCCTGCATGGGGCCTCTGCCCCCCTGAGCCTGCCGGTGCCCCTCACTCCAAACTCACAGCCCCCCAGCTCTGCTGGTGCCCCTCACTCCCGACTCGCAGCCCCCCCGCTCTCCGGTGCCCCTCACTCTCAACCCGCAGCCTCCTAGCTCCACCGGTGCCCTTCACTCCCGACCCGCAGCCCCCCAGCTGTGCTGGTGCCCCTCACTTCCGACTACCGTCCCCTGTCCTCCAGTGCCCCTCACTCCCGACCCACAGCCCCATCCCCAGGTGCCCCTCACTCCCGACTGCAGCCCCCTGTCCCCCAGGTGCCCCTCACTCCCGACCGCAGCCCCCGCGCACCGGTGGAGTTCTTGCGTTTCTTGCGGTAGCTGCCCAGGATGGCGCGGGGCGAGGTGGCCAGCGACTGCAGTGTGGGCGAGGGCAGAACCTCCTCGGGCTTGAACTCGGGCAGCTCCGCGAATCGCTCCTCGAAATCCACCTCGGACAGAACCCTGCTGGGGGAGGGGCAGGGCGCGTCATGCACCGGCTCTCCCGGACGCCGGGGTCCCCCTCCCCCCAGCCTGACCCAGGAGCGAGGGCCCTGAGCAGCGCCCCGGCCGTGACCCCCAATCCCCCCGTCACTCACTTGTCCACCGAGTCGAAGGTTTTCTTCAGCGGGGGAGGCCGGACCTTCACCTTCTTGCCGCCCGCCCCCTCCTTGCGCTCCGGGCCCTCGGGCGCACCGGGGGTGGGGCCTGCCCCCCTGGACCCCTCCCCAGAGCCAGCGGGGGCAGGGCTGAGCGCAGAGGACGAAGGGCCGGCAGGGGGGGCTGGGGCTTCAGGGCGGCTCTCAGGACCCGGGACCCTCCAGTCGGGAGAGACGGGCCCCCGGGGGGTCTGCGGGGGAGAGAAGCGTTAGCACCAGGGGCAGGAAAGGATTTGGGGAGTGATGGGGGACAGGAGGGGATGGGGGCGGGGGTCACTCACCCTCTCGGGCCCCTTGCCCCCCAGGGAGCAGTGGGTGGCGTGGGGTGTGGGGGTAGGGTGGAAGGATGATGGGGGGGGTCACTCACCGTCTCGGGCCCCTTGCCCCCCAGGGCGGCTCCGGGTGCGCTCGCCGGCTCTCGGGGTGTTCGTTCCTCGCCGGCCCCCGGCACCGCCTCCCGCTGGCTCCAGCCCTCGCCGCTCTCAGCCTCGGGCGCCAGGTGCTGGGAGGGCGCGGGCGAGGGGGGGCGCCCATCCCAGCTCTCCGGGTCTGGAGCTGGCCCGGGCCGGGGGGGCTGGGGCGGTGGGGAGGGGGCAGGCGGCTCCGGGGGCTCCCTGGGGCTCTCCAGCTCCCGGGGGACACGGGGAGGACCCCCGGGCTCCGTCTGCTGCCCCCCCGGAGGCCGGGCAGGGCTGGGTGACGGGGCCATCTCGTAGGAGCCCACGGGGATGCTGGCGATGGCGGCCTTCACCTTCTGGGGGGGCTTCGGCGGGGGACGGGGGGGACGGGCGGGCGCTGGGGGAAAGGCGAGGGGGCCTGTGGGGGGAGAGAGACAGTCATAGGGGACCGGGGGGGCCACAGGGACCCCCCACTCACACCCCGCAGCCCCACCCCCACCCAAAAGCTCGGCTCCAGTTCCATACCCGTGACGGTGGAGCCTACCCCGCCCCCCCAGAATTCTGCCCCCAGCCCATACCCATAAGAATCTGGCCCTGCTCAGCCCCGCCCCTTCCATAGCTCCTCCCCCATTCTGTGGCCATAGGGATTGGGCCCTGCCCAGCCCCACCCCCTGTTCCATAGCCCCGCCCCCATTCTGTGGCCATGGGGGTGGGGCCCCAGCCCCAGCCCCACCCCCACCCCCACCCAGCCCCACCCCATTCATACCCATGGGTCCAGGCCCCAGTGTGCCCTGGCTGCCGGCACTGCTGCCCTTGGGCAGGATGGGGGCCGGGGCGGGGCTGGCCACGCTGTAGACGAGACCGTGGGCGGGTGACGGGGCGGGGCCGGCGCTCGGGGGGCCGGGGTAGATGGCCGTGATCACCGGGCCGCTGCAGGAGGGGGGCAGCTGGGGGCTGGGCAGCGGGGAAACCCCCACCTGCCCCGGGGCCAGCAGGGGGCTCTGCCCTGGGGAGAGAAACGCCAAGGGTGAGACGGACCCGCCCTTGACCCCGTCCGGTGCCATCCGCTCCACCCCCACTCCCCTGCCCCCAACCAGCGCCGTCCCCCCCACCCGCTCCCCTGCCCCATCCCCGCCCCACGCCTCCAACTCTGTCCCTGTCTGGCACCAGCTCCCCGGCTCCAGCCCTGACCCAGCCCGCTGCCACCATCCGCTGCCAGCCCCTGTGCCCCCCAGTGTCCCCAAACCAGCCCCCCACCTGGCACCAGCCCCACGCAGGTCACCCGACCCAGTCCCCGCCCCCCTGTCCTCCCCCCACGTCCCCGACACAGGTATCTGCTCCTCCTTGGTACCAACACCCCAGCGCCAGCCCCGCCAAACACTTGGGGAGAGCAGGGGTCTGGATCGAGTGCATCACCCCCCATTCACAGCCCCCCCCTTACCCGAGAGCAGCGGTTGCACAATGGCCGGCCCGCTGGGCCCGATGGCCGTGAAGCCCAGAGCCATGGGGGCCGGCCCCACAGGGGCCTGCACATAGGTGGCGGCGGGGGCGGCGCCAGGCTGCGAGGGGGAGGCCGAGGTGCCCAGGGTCAGCTGGTGCCCGCCTGTGGACTGCACATAGGTGATCCTGAGCAGAGAGTGGGGAGCGTTACTGGCAGGTGGGGGCGACATGGAGCCCTGCCCCCCCCCACTACCCCGGTGCCTACCTGGTGGAGGAGGGCAGCAGCACCTTCTGGGCCTGGCTGGGGGGTCCCACGAGGGCCGTGGCGGGGCTCAGGGGGGGCGCCAGGGCGGCGCTGTTCGGCGCGGGGGTCAGCGGCGTCAGCTGGATGATCTGGGGGGCAAAGCAGGGGGGTTAGAGGGACCCCCAAGCCACACCCCCCCCCAGCACAGACACGCACTCACCTTGCTGGCGGGCTGGGATCCGTTCTGCAGGGGCACCGGGAAGGGCGGCGCCACCTGGGCCATGGGGCCAGCCCCACCCCCGGGCCGCACCGTCACCTGGGGGGCTGCCACGGGCACTAGCACCTTGCCCTGCACCAGGTGGGCCGAGCCTCCGGGGCC
Source organism: Trachemys scripta elegans (assembly GCF_013100865.1). Classification (NCBI taxonomy): domain Eukaryota; kingdom Metazoa; phylum Chordata; order Testudines; family Emydidae; genus Trachemys; species Trachemys scripta. The sequence goes on from NC_048321.1 coordinate 15,018,273, forward strand.
CGGGGCCTGCACCGGAGACGCCGACTGGGCTGGGGGGAGACAGGGGCCGCATCAGGGCGGGGTGGGGGAGAGGGAGCTCCCGTCCCATCCCCCACGCACCAGCCAGCCCCCCGTCCCATCCCCCACCCCTCGAGCCAGCCAGCCCCCCACCCCATCCCCCAAGCACCAGTCAGCCCCCCGTCCCATCCCCCAACGCCCACCCCATCCAGCCCCAGCCACCAATCCCCACCCCACGCACCAGCCAGCCCCCCGCTCCATTCCCCATCCCCCACTCACCAGCCAGCCCCCCGCCCCATCCAGCCACCCGCCCCATTCCCCACCCCACACACCAGCCCCCCGCCCCATCCCCGAGCCAGCCAGCCCCTGGGGCCAGCGCCCCCCACCTTTGGGTGCGGTGGAGACGACGGTGACGGCGGTGCTGGCACTGCCAGGCCCAGGCTGGAGGATGGGCAGGCCGTGGGGCGCGGTGGCGAGCACCTTGCTGCTGGTGGGGGGCAGGGTGAAGTGGATGCTGGCGGCTCCGGCCCCTGGCCCCTTGCCCCCGGCCACCTGCAGCTGCTGGGGCAGGGTGGGCAGGATGTACTGCACCTGGGTGATGCCCCCGGCCTTGCCTGGCGCCCCTGACAGGAGGCCCTGGGGCTGCAGGATGCCCAGGGGGACCGGCCCATTGGGCCCGGCCCCCGGGGGGTTCTGGGTAATGAACTGCACTGAGGGCTGCGGTGGCAGCACAGTCACGGGGGCCGGCCCGGCCGCCGCGCCCCCCGCCTGCCCCACCAGCAGGTTGGTCACCACGTTGCCCGGGGCCGCCGGAGCCTTGCCCATTGGCCCGACCACCAGGTGGGGGGATGGGGCCTGGCTGGCGGGGGGCGGAGGCTTCTTGTCGGCATAGAGCAGGCCGATGCGACCCACGGGCACGGCCTCCGGCTTGGCACCCCCCAGCACGGCCAGGGGCGGCGGGGCCAGCTCCAGGGCTGGGGGGCTGAGCAGGGGCCTGCCCTCACCTGCCCCCCGAGGGAAGGGCTTGCTGGCGATGGGCACGGGGGTGCTGCTGACTGGCTTGACCACGTTGGTGACCACGGTGGAGGCGGTGCGTGCCAGACCCGGCGCCCCGCCGTAGCCGCTGAGCGAGGGGGCTGGCACCAGCACCGTGCCCGCGGACAGGCGCCCCGGCTCCGGCAGCACCAGCGCCTGCAGCACCCCCCCGGGGGAGGAGATGACCGAGGGTCCGGCAGCGCCCGTCTCAGCCCCCCCGGCGCTGTCAGCCCGCTTCCTGCGGTAAGGGGGGGGCGGCTCAGGGCGCTTGGCTGGCAGGGGGCCAGGGGGCCGGGGCCCCCGTGAGTCCTGGGTCTTGAAGGGGCTGAGCGCCAGCGGGAAGGGGCTGTAGGGCTTGGCCAGGGGGGTCTGGTCGGGGCCGTGGGGCAGGTCCAGCTCGGTGGGGGCTGGCAGGCGGCAGGGGGCGAAGGCGCCCGAGGAGGGGGGCAGCGGCGGGGAGCGGATCACTGGGGAGAACAGCTTCCGCCCAAAGCCCTGGGGGCAGAGAGAGACACAGGGGGGAGGTTAGGTACTGCCCCACATAGCTCCCCCCTCCCTGCCCCCCATCAACCCTCGCATAGCCCCACTGCCTCCCCCTGCCCCCCATCTACCCTCACACAGCCCCATTGCCTCTCCCTGCCCCCCATAGCCCTTCCCTGCCCCCATGAAACCCACATAGCTCCCCCTTCCCCCATCAACCCCCCGCCGCCCTCACCTTGCCGTCGGGCTCCTCGCCCGAGGAGGTCTCGCTTTCGCTGTCCGTCACCCGCTCCTTGCACTTCAGGTCAATGTCAGGCGGGTTGAACCCATCGTCCGCTGGGGGGCAGGAGGGGGCAGAGTCAGTGACGCCCGCAAGGCCCCCTCCTCGCTGCCCGGTCCCACCCCCTCCCTGCAGAGCTGTGCCGGGGGGACACAGCTGTGGGGTGTGCAGCCATAAAGCAGGGCCACGGGGGGGGCTAAAGGGGTTCTGGGGGGCAGTGGGGAGTCCGGGGGCTCTGGGCAGGCTCTGACGGGTTCGGGGGGGCTCACCAATGACATCATCGTCCCCCTCCTCCTCGCAGATGACCATGCGCTCCTCGTCGCTCGTCATGTCCTCGCTGGCCACGCGCTGGGAGCGGGCGGCGCGGGGGGCCGGCGGCAGCAGGGGGGGCCGGGGACCCTCACCTGGAGCTGCGAATGGGGACCCCGAGGGGCCCGGCCCCCCATACTGCCCCTTCCCGCCGGGGTAGGGCGACGGGCCGGAACACATCTGCAACAGAGCGGGGAGCGATTGAGGGCTGGGACCTCTGCACCTCCTCCCAGCAGGGCCCCCCAACCCAGACCCTCTTCCCCATCAGGGATCCCATCCCCCCCGCCCCCAGCACGGCCTCCCCACAGGGGACCCAATACACCCGCTCTGCACCCCCCCAGACCCAAATCCACCACGAGCCCCCAGCCCACCCCCCCAAACTCCCAGCCCCCCGGTACCTGCGTGAGCTCCTGCAGCGCCTGGCTGTCCCGCTCCCCGGCGTCCAGCCCATGCACCCCGCTGTGGGAGAAGGCCCGGGGCCGCTGCGCCCCAGCCCCCGGCACATGGCTCAGCCGCTCCCCGGGCGCGTGCCCTGTGCCCCCTGCCTTGCTCTCTGGCCCCGCCAGCGCTGGGATCTCCGAGGAGGCTACGGGGAGAGAAGAGAGAGGCTGAGCGGGCTGTCGGGGGAGCCCCAAGGGGGAGGCGGGGGGAAGAGGAAAGGGGGGGTCTCACCTCCCAGCACGGTGGCCGTGCCCGTCTCTGACATGCTGCGCTCCCGCGCCTCCTTGGGGCCCCCCCCGGGCCCCGGCGCCGAGGGCTTGGCATCCGAGCTGGACTTCTTCCGGTCCTTGTTACACCACTTCCAGTCGGGGTGCGCCTTGAAGTGCGCCTCCTTCACCTACGCACGGACCAGGTTAGGGGGCGCCCCGCTGCCCCCCCGAGCCGCCCGCCCACCGGATCCCCGACTCCCCCGCTCCCCCTGCCTGAGTCACTGGCCCCCGAGCCCCCCACTCACCACCGCCCCCTGGCTGACCTCAATGCTGGGCCCCCGACTCCCTCGTTGACCCCCGCCGCAACATGGCGCCCCCTGCAGCACAGCGCCCCCCGCTGACACCCCCGCCCCGACCTGGTGCCCGCACCTGGAAGGCCAGGTCATGGTACTTCTGCTTCTCCTTGGGCCCCAGCGCGTACCACCACTCGCCCAGGATCTTGCTAACGGTGCGGTTGTCCTGGTTCGGGTGCCGCTGGTGCACCAGAGCCCGGTGCCGCTTGCTGAAGATCATGAAGGCGTTCATGGGTCGCCGGATATGGTCCTTCTCCCGCTGCAAACGAGCAAAGCACCCACAACCAATCACATCTCTCCTATGGGAGACTGGGGGGGGTCGCAGCCAATCATAGCCCTCCCCCACGGAGGGGAGCCTATGGGGGGTCCTCATGGAGTGTTCCATGTATTAAATAAAGGGGGGGGGTGAGTTCTCATGCCACATTCCATTTGGGGGATGGAGGGGGAGTTACCATGGAGCGTTCCAGATGGAGGATGGGGGGGGCGCATGAGGTCTTGTGGTGCGTTCCATGTGGGAATTAAAGGAGGGGTGAATTCTCATGCTGCATTCCACATAGGGGATAATGCACTTGGCCTTGGGGAGGTGCAAGTCTCTCTGGACTGTTCCATGCTCACAGCACTGTGGGGGGAACACTTGTCTCTGTACTATTCCATGCACAGGAATGGGGGGGGAGCAGGTCTCTCTGGGCTGTTCCATGCACACGGCGTGGGGGGGGGGGACTTGTCTCTGTACCATTCCATGCACAGGGATTGGGGGGGGGAGCAGGTCTCTCTGGGCTGTTCCATCCACACGGCGTGGGGGACGACGACACTTGTCTCTGTACCATTCCATGCACAGGGATGGGGGGGGGGAGGTCTCTCTGGGCTGTTCCATCCACACGGCGTGGGGGACGACGACACTTGTCTCTGTACCATTCC
>NC_048321.1:15032095-15045030 GCF_013100865.1 Trachemys scripta elegans
CTAACACGCTCGCTCATGCTCCACACACACTCGTGTGCACATTTAACTCGCTCACTCACGCTCCACACACACACACACTCGTGCACTCGCTCATGCTCCACACACCCACTCGTATGCACTTCTAACATTCACGCACCCCAAACTCCCGCAGCTGACACACTCACAGCAGTGTGTGCTACCCAGCCACGCTTGCCTGCACTTCAACCACACTCCCACCCCGGCCTCCCACTGATGCTCCTGGTGGGCATGAAATGCTCATATGTTCTCACACAAATACCTGCATTTACACGCACACACAGGCACGGACACACGCACAGAGCGGTGTGCACTAGCATGTTTTCACACACAGCGGTGCACGTTCACTCACACAGAGCTGTGCATAGGTACACACACGTGGGCACGTTGACACTGACACACACGTGCATTCCCTCTTGCTCACACAGCTGGGCATGCTGACACGCTCACACACAGACTTGGAGACACACACACCCCGCGCTCTCACACCCACACACTGACACAGACACACACCCACTCTACCACACACACCCACACGCTCCCAAGGGCGCTGGCTGCCCGCCGACCACTCGCTGGGGGCCCAGCTGCATTCTTGGGATACGCTCCCCCCGGGGGCGGGGGGAGGTGCCGGCCCTGCCAGGGAGGCCGTGGCCCCCACGTCCTGGGGCCCTGCCAACCCGGGGCCCGTGCGCACTCCCCACATAGGCTGCTGGGCCTGGTAAGAGTCAACACAGCCTCTGCCCACACCCCGGGCAGGCAGTCCCCCATCCCCCGGGTCAATGGGGAGGAGGCGGAGAGAGCCCAGCAACCCCACCCCACCCAGCCCCGGGCTGAGAGCTCATGTGGGAGGAGGCGCAAACACACAACACACATGTGAGAGAGAACCACCACCCCAAAACACACACACACATACACACAGCAAGCAAGAGACACACAAACAGCCCCCGCCAGCACCCACAGACACACCAGAGAGACACCCACGCAGAGAGAGACACGACTGTACAGTAGGCGATATATGCACACGCACCTACACCCCACAAAAGAGACAAGATACACTGAGACGGACGCACACACGCCATTGCACTGGAACATCACACTACGCACAGCTGCAGTTTAACACACTCAGACACGTAGAGCAGAGACACAACAAGAACAAGACAGTAACCAACTCGACAACACACCCAAAGAATAAGAACACGCACCCCCTGGACAGAAACAAACCCACACGCCACACAGCCAGCAGGAGACAGCCCACAACACACACAGAACCACCCACAATGTACAATGTGTAACACACACACACACACACACACACACACACAGCAGGACTTGGCCCCTCCAGCAGGGGGCGGCAGGGACACATAGGCTTGGGGTCCCCCTCCCCCCACACAGTTCTGGAGGGCAGAGACGGGGGATGGCCCGTGGGACGTTCCAGTGGCCACCAGGGACACATCTTGCAGCCAGGGGCCCCCTAAGAACACTGGGGGGGGAGCGACCCGACCATGAGGGCACGAAAGGAACTAGGGGACAGCCTGTCCACCCTCCCCCACCCTGGGGCAACCCTGCCCCACACAGGAAGGATGTGGGTCTCCCTGGCAACCCCAGACACCCCCTCCCAGAAAGCAGCAGCCGTTGCCAAGGACTCCATGGGATCTCCAGGGCAACCCAGAGCCCAAGTACCCCCCCAGCAATGCCAGTGTGAGTGTGCAAGACGCCCCCCCGGGGGAGGCGAACATGCAGAAGCAGACAACAGTGAATGGGGGAGGGAGGGAGTGCAAAGGAGTGCGAGATGGCAGGTGAACGTGCGATGCGTGCAAAGCTGCCCGGGCACGGCTGCGCCAGAGACACCCAGCGCCACCGGGCCTTGTGCGTGTGAGCAGCTGCTCCAGCCCGGCGAGCGTGGCGCTGTGGCTGAGGGCTGGTGTGAGCCTGCACCCCCTCCCCCCCAGGTGAACCCCCAACCCCATTGCTGTGAGACCCAGGTGTGGATAACGCGTCGGAGCGTCTAGGCGGTGTGCCCACACCCAGCATCTGTGTGGAGAACACATTCGTGTCTGTGGGAACGGGGAGGCATCTGTATACACGCTATGCACAGTTGACAGCCTGGAGCTGCCAGGACAGGTGTGCACAAGTGTGCAGGAGCAGCAGGCGAGGTGTGAGCACAGTGTGTTAGGTGTGCCAGAGCCACGTGTGCACCACAGGGCTGTGACTAAGGTGAGGGGGTCTGTGAAACATTCTGTCCATGCAAATGACACGTGAACCGGGCATAACACACTTGTGTTCATGAGTGTGCTCCGTGTAAGTATGTTATGTATGCAACTGCTTTGGTGCACATCTGTGCCAGCCACACGTGCACTGGGGAGAGATTGGGGAGCTGGAGAGGCCGGCTTTGTCATGTCCCCTGAACTCGTGCAACCCCATCGCACGCCCACTTGCACACCCACCCCACTCTCTCCAATATAAATAGAGACAGGGCTGGAAGCACAGGGAGATGGTCGCTCTGGTTACCGGTTGCCAGGAGACGGCAAACTACATCCCCACTCCTGCAGGGATGGTGATGGGAGGGGAGCGCGTGAGCTGCCCATTCACACCCACAACCCTGGGGCAGGGAGCTGGGCCCCGGCTCAGTGCGACAGCGAGTGTGTGAACCCTGCACTGGGAACCCCAGACCTGTGCAAGAATGAGCATATGAGAGGGCTAGTGTGCGAACGCTGCCCCAAGAGCCCCAGGCTATGCAAAATTGAGCGTGCGAGTCCCACATGCAAGCCCTGCACCAGAGATCCAGGCCTGGGTAAGAACAAGCATGCAAGAAAAAAAGCCCCATGGAGAATCACCGAGGCGCCCCACCCCAGCCTAGGCGAGTGAGCATGGCCAGCACCGGACAGTGGGGGCGGGTGCCAGCAGGGTTTGGTGGCAGCCACGTGAGGAACCAGAGGGAGACTGAGCCCCCAAGGCCAGTCAGCGCGAGACACACACACACACAGCGTCCCCTTCAGGGCACGGGCGTCTCTCACACACCCACACACCCAGGGCTGTGCACGTTCAGCATCACACGCAGCCACATTCCTCCCATCCCACCCACTGACCCCAGACCCCGTCCCCAGCCAGAGGGCGTTGGGGGGGGAGGGGGTTGCCTTTTAGGCTGAACTAGGTTAGAGATCGATGTCGAGAGCTGAGCTGAGCCCACAGACTAGGCACAACTCCTAACCCGGCATCCCTCGCCCAGTGCTGAGATGCGGCCACCTCTGGGGTGGGGCCCAGGGGCTGGTTATACAGGGACACTTCACCCGGCACGAGGATGCAGCCACCTCTAGGGTGGGGCCCAGGGGCTGGTTATACAGGGACCCTTCACCCGGCACTGGGATGAGGCCACCTCTCGGGTTGGGCCCAGGGGCTAGTTATACAGGGACCCTTCACCCGGCACTGGGATGCGGCCACCTCTGGGGTGGGTCCCAGGGGCTGGTTATACAGGGACCCTTCACCCGGCACTGGGATGCGGCCACCTCTGGGGTGGGGCGCAGGAGCTGTTCATACAGGGACCCCTCTCCCGGCACAGATGTGCAGGTTCAAGAGCAATGTATACGAGAGGGAAGAGTGCCCCCTCCTGAGCCCCCATCCCGCTCCCTGCAGCACCGCGCTGAGGCCAGGCCTGAGGGCCCCTCGGAGGTCCTTTACCTGTGCCAGGCCGGCCCATGATGATCTCTTTCTTGGGGGCCGGCGGCCCGGAGTAGTCGTTGGGCACAATGACGGGCAGCAGGGCGGCCGGGGAGGGGTGGAAGGCGACTGGCTGGAAGGGCGAGGAGACGCTGAAGACGGGGGGTGCCTGCTCCGGGGCCGGGACAGCGCTGGGCTGGCTGCAGGGCAGCGCCCGCCCCATATTGATGGGCACCGGCACCTGCAGCTGTTCTTTGGTGCCCACCTTGCCCAGCCGGGGGCTGCCCACCCGCCCGTCCCGCGGCTTCTCTGTGAACTTGGAGGGCAGCGGCACGTCGGGGTTGCGGACGATGACGGGCGAGTCCCGCTGCACAGCCGGCACCCGGCGCACCGTGGGGCTGGGGTCGGAGGTCAGCCCGGTTGGCGGGGAGAGCAGCAGCAGCGGCGAGGCCTGCTGGGAGCGGGAGGAGAAGGGCCCGGGGCCGGGGGGCGAGACGGCCCGGAAGCCGGCAGGCGTGGAGGGGGTGGGGGTGTGGGAGACCGACTCCACCCCCGAGTCCAGGCTGTCGCTCTTCTGGAAGTCGGCGCCCCCACCCGGCCCGCCATGGGGCGCCTCTGCCTTGCGCTTGCTGGGGCTCATGGGCACGGTGAAAGTCAGGTTGGTCTGGAAGGTGGGCACGATGCCCGAGGAGTGCCGCTCCCGGTGTGGGGCGTGGTGCAGCATCTCGGGGCTCAGCACGCCGCCCCCCGCCCCTTTGGGCGTGCTGGCGCTGACATGGCGGCTGCGGGCAGCCGCCCGCTGAATGACGGGCGAGGCGTTGATGGGGCTGAAGTTGGCGGGCCGGAAGCCGAAGAGGGGCGAGGGGGACGGCGAGGGGGCGGGCGAGAACGGCGACTGGGTGGAGACAGGCGAGAAGGACGGGGTGCCCGAGCGCGAGCTGCCCAGCGACACTAGCATGACGGCCGCCTCGCACTCGTCGAACTCGAAGCGGGACAGGTCGGCCGGCGCCACCAGGCGGGGGCGGGAGTCGCCGCGGGCGCTGCTGGCCTCGCTGTCGTGGGACGTCTCATCCCAGTCGAACTCGGCGCTGCCCTCCCGCAGCCCGCTGGCCCGGCCCTCCGACAGGCTCTCCAGCTCCTTGGTGCGCATGGAGAGGTGGCGGGAGCAGTAGCCACGCCGCTGCGACTCCTTCATGCAGCCCTCGCGGGAGCAGAGCCGGCGCCATTGCTTCCCGTTGAACTTCTTGCGGATGCCATTGGGGGTGCAGACCACGTCCCCCTTCTTGTACTTCTGCTGGGCGGCCGTCAGGGGCGTGCGGGAGCGCGCCGAGCCCGGAGTGCTGCACTTCTCCACCGACACCACGCTGCTGCTCCGGCTGCCGCCTGCCTCGGGGCTCAGCAGCGGGGAGGCCTGCTCCGGCAGGCGGGCAAAGGCCGGGGACTTGGGGGGCGACAGCAGCTGCGGGGGGGCGGCCGGAGGCTTCTCTTCCCCTGCCCCCCGCACGCCGGCGCTGATCTTGGAGACCTCGGCGTCCTCCGGCTGCTTGGGCTCAGGGCAGGGAGGCTCCTCCTCCTCTGGCTTGGGGGGCGCGGCGACAGCCGGGCTCCAGGGCGGGCGAAGCAGCCGCAGGCCGGAGCGCGGCACCCACACCGTGTCCTTGCGGGGGGCCGGGCTGAGGCCGGCGAGACGCACCTTGTAGGAGGCCGGCTTCAGGCTCACCTCCAGCACGGTGCCCTCGTAGTAGGCCGTCTCCTCGGGGGCCACGCTGACGCAGACACGGGCCCCCACTGCCACAGCGCCCGCAGGGGGCGTGGTGTCCAGGACCACGTCCAGGGCCCCCGAGCCCAGCGCCCCCTCGTAGTAGGTGATGGCCCGGTCGCCGGCGAACTGAAGTCCCAGGTCCTGGCCACGCCGGATGTGCTTGACCACGGCTGGCTGGAAGATGCCCTGGCGCCGGGCCAGGACCCGCTGCGAGCGCAGCAGCCGCAGATCATAATCGCTGGGGCCGGGGGCCGGGCCCCACAACTCCCCCCCGGCTCCCTTGGCGTCCTCGTCGGCCGAGTGCTCGCTGGCCGTGTCGGTGCTGGAGGAGGGGCAGTGCCCAGCGCCCTCCTCGCCAGGCGCCCCGGAGCCCTCGGACCCGCTCCACTCCTCCCCGGCCGCCGGGTTCTTGCGGGGAGCTCGGGATTTGAAGGTGGCCGTCTTGCGGCTCAGAGGGGGCTCCCCTGGAGGGTCGTCACACCCCGGCTCCCCCTCGGGCGGCTCGTAGGGGTCCATCTTCACTGGCATGAGATGGGGGCTTGGCAAGGGCGGGGGCTGGGCAGGGCTTTCCTCCCCGCCTCCCCCGCCCCCCTCCTCCTCCCCTGCCGGCTTGGGCCCCCCCTCAGCCGTCCTGCGCTTCTGGGTCTTGGCCCGGGTGGACGGGGGAGAGCGGCTGCTGCTGCTGGACGAGGAGGAAGAGGAGGAGGTGGCAGCCTTCCTCGCGGGTTTCATCTTCCAGCCTCCAGGCCGGGTGGATACACAGGACCTGGGAGGACGGGAGCAGGAGACAAGGTCAAGGGGTGAGGTCTGGACAACCCAACCCAGGGCTTCCCCCAGCTCTGCTGGGCCCCCTGAACCCCAACGCACAGCTCCCTACTAGCCCAGCCCTGCCCCCCCGAGTTCTTCCGGGGCCCCTCAACTCCAACCCACAGCCCTGCTAGCCCAGCCCTGCCCCCCCTAGCTCTTCCGGGGCCCCTCAACTCCAACCCACAGCCCTGCTAGCCCAGCCCGGGGCTCCCCCCACATCCCGACTGGCAGGAGGAAAGTTTGTGTATAGTCCCGGGGGGCAGAGACAGTGCTGGGACCTTGTGTCCACCCACACTTGGGGAATGGCGGGGAAGTGAGCTCCTGGGGGGGCCAGCAAGCTCCTGTGTGGGAGAAGAACATCCCCTTATACACCCTGTTCAGGGCACGGGGCTATGTCCCCCCCCCACCCCCGTGCCTGTTTGCCCCGAATCCTGGCCCAGCCCAGCCTACCCCAGGCAGGAAGAGGTTAACCAAGGTTGTGGGGGGGGGGGAAATCTCTGCCCACGTGCAGATCTTAAAGCCCCCCCCCCCCAGTGTGTAAATGCGGGTGGGATGTCCCAGCTGCAGAGATGCCCGGGGACGATCCTTGCCCCCCAATCTCAGCAGAGCCCCAGAAGTGGCTGGAATGCCATCCCCTCCCCCGCTTAGACGGGACAGCGGCTGGCCCCGGCCTGGCCCCTCTGGGAGGAAATGGGGCCAGAACCACCAACCCCCCCCAATACCAGAGAACCCCAATCCCAACACCCCCCAGGCCAGCCCCGTCCGCCTTTTCTGCCTCGCCTACTCATCTCACCCAGCCCCAACACTGACAGCCCAGCCCCCCGAGGACATCCTGACACCCCCCTTGCCCTGGACCCCATTTCCCCTAGTTCATCAGGCCCAGAGAACCCCCTTCGCCCCCAGCTCCCCCCGGACACACATGCTGGGGTCTCCTGAGTGGCTCACCACTCTCCACTCCATAATACTATCCCAGGGGGTCCCTCTCACCCGGGAAACCCCATCCCATAATAGCAACACAACCCTTTTGCCCACCCTGCAAAAAAATGGTGCAGCCCTTTTCTGCCACACTATTGAAGGTTAGTACTGCCCGGGGGAGGGGGCTCCCCTCATTTTCGGGGGGGGTCAGTACCACCCGGGGGGCTCCCCCCATTTTCAGGGGGGTTGGTACTACCCCAGGGGCTCCCCCTATTTTCGGGGGGGCTGGTACCTCCCCAGGGGGTTCCCCCCATTCTTGGGGAGGCTGGTAGGTACCGCCCAGGGGGGTCCCCCCATTCTTGAGGATGGTACCGCCTGGGGGGGCTCCCCCCATTCTTAGAGGGGGGTTGGTTGGTACCGCCCGGGGGGCTCCCCCTATTTTCAGGAGGGGCTGGTACCACCCCAGGGGGCTCCCCCCATTCTCAGGGGGGTGGTTGGAACCACCCAGGGGGGCTCCCCCCATTTTCAGAGCGGGGGTTGGTTAGTACTGCCTGGGGGGCTCCCCCTATTTTCAGGGGGGCTGGTACCGCCAGGGGGCTCCCCCCCTTCTCAGAGTGGGTACCTCCCAGGGGGCTCCCACCATTTTGAGAGGGGGGTGGTTGGTACCGCCCGGGGGGCTCCCCCCATTCTCGGGGGTGGTACCGCCTGGGGAGGGCTCCCCCCATTCTTAGAGGAGGGGGTTGGTTGGTACCACCCGGGGGGCTCTCCCTATTTTCAGGGGGGCTGGCCCAGGGGGGCTCCCCCCATTCTCGGGGGTGGTACCGCCACAGGGGACTCCCCCCATTCTCAGAGAGGGGTTGGTTGGTACCGCCCAGGGGGGCTCCCCCCATTCTCGGGGGGGTTGGTTACTACCGCCCGGGGGTCCCCCTATTTTCGGGGGGCTGGTATCGCCCGGGGGGGCTCCCCCCATTCTCGGGTGGGAGGGTTATTTGGTACCTCCCGGGGGGCTCCCCCCATTTTGAGAGGGGGGGTGGTTGGTACCGCCCGGGGGGGCTCCCCCCATTTTCTGACGGGGGGGTTGGTATCGCCCCGGGGCCCCCTTACCTGTTTGCCCCACCCGTCGGAGGGAGAGCCGAGTACAGCCCTGCCCCCTATCCAGGGGGTTGGTACAACCCGGTCCCCCCCGCACCACGGGATGGTCCAGCCCGAGCCCCTCTCGGCCCCTCCGAGCCCCTTTTACTCCAACAGACAAAATGGTGAATGAATCTGGACCAGCTGGAGCCGCCGGCCAATCAGCGCTCACAAACCTCTGACTGGCAGCCGCGAGGGCCAACGGGCACGAGGCATGCCCTGCACACGGCCCGCCCCTACGAGTGGCAGTAGCAGTGGCCATTCAGAGGCGAGGAGAGGCGAGTACGATCCCAGGCTCATCCTGCCCCTTCCCTTCGAGTGACACTTACAGTAGTCAATGAGCGGCCGCTGGCGGACAAAGGAGGCCGGGGCAGGAGGTACAGTAGCCAATAGCAGAGAAGGGGCGGGGCGGGGCCAGGCCCAGACTTGTTTACCTGGCGAGGAGCGAGGAGGAAGCGCGAGGCCGCGCCGCGCGTCATGGGAGTTGTAGTCCGCCTCCCGGCACGAGTCCCGGCGCCCCCTCCCCGCGGAACCACTACGGCTCCCGGCATGCAGAGCGGCCGCTTCCCGCTCCGCGCGGGACCTGCCGGGAGATGTAGTCCCCGCCGGCGAGCTCCCCACACTACATCTCCCAGCACCCCCCGCGACCGACCCTGCTCCAAGGCAGGCCAGTACCGCACGGTGCATGCTGGGAGATGTAGTCCCCGCCGTGGCCCGACCCATGGAGGCATCTGGGCGCCCCCCGCGGAAAGACTACAACTCCCATCACCCGCCGCGGCGGCTCCGCCACCTCCCCCCCGCAGGGCCTGGGAGCGAAACTCCAAGGGGAGAGGGCAGGAGCCCCCTCCGGACGCCCTCCTGGGGAAGGGTTATTTGCATGTCATTTGCATCTCATTAACATAATCATGCGCTCACCCGGCGGTCTCTCCCGGCCCGGTCCCGTCGCGCCTCGTCCGGGCTCCTCGCGCTTCCTCTCAGCAACAGCGGAGCCGCCGCGGCCCGCACCGCGGCCAATCAGCGCCCGGACCGGGAACCCCCCCGCCCCCAGCACACACACACACGCCCCACGTGGGGGCCGGAGGCGGGGCTGGCCACAGCCAATCCGCGCCCGGGGCGACCGAGGGATGAAGTCATCGCACTGTGCCCCTATTGGCTAGGAGCGGCAGAGCCCTCGTCCAATCAGGAGCCGCCTCCGGCAGGCCAGGGAAGAAGGCGGAGCGGAGAGTGTGTGACACGCTGGAGGCTGGGAGCCACGGCCGCTGGTATCGCCCCGGCGCGCGCCCGCCGTGCATGCAACGCAACACACATACCCCGCGCGCACCGATGCATGCAACGCACCCCACCCACACACCGGTGCATGCCCTGCAGCTCCTTTCACACACCCCTGCCTATGCAGTACAACCGCCCTGCACGCAGCAATGCATACACTGCAACCCCCCACCACACACACACACACACACCGGTCCATGCGTTGCATGCTCTGACATGCCTGCAAGGGGTTGCATGACATGCACTGATGTGTGCAGGGGTGCTTTTTTAATGCAACCCTGCACGTGCACCAGTGCATGCTATGCAACCCACCCGCTGGTCCATGCGTTGCATACAATGGTGTGTATGGTGTTGCATTTTAATACAACCCCTGCACACATTTGCTGCATGCAATGCAAACTCTCCCACACAGGGATTGCTGAATGCTATGCAATACCCCGCTCCCGCACACGCATGGGTGCACACAATGCAACCCTGTACACACAGTTGCATGGAATGCAACACCATCGCCCTGTACAGACACAGTTGCATGCAATGCAACCCCTTCCTCATACAGACGCCTGAAGATGCAATACAATTCACCGCCTCACAGACACGGGTGCATGTAATTCAACTTCCTGTGCACAGACACTGGTGCAGGCAATGCAATCCCCCTCCCCTCCCCTTGCACAGACACCAGTGCATGGACTGCAGAGAAACACCCACGCAGACAGGCACATGCAATGCAGTTCCCCTATCACCACGGACAGACATCCACACATGCAGTGCTGCTCCACCCTCCCCTGCGCCACAGAAATGGTTCATGGACTACACCTCCGTTCGTCAGTCTATGGCATGTAACCTGCCTGCACTGGTAGCAGTGACCATGTATGCAGCACCATGTCCATCCGCTTGTTCACACACTGCAACCCCCTCTAGACAGAAACACTGAGGCATGGAATGCAACCCCCTGCAACATATCCCCTGCCCGGGCCCGGTGCTTGGAATGCAACTGCCCCCACCAGTGTATATACATGCAACACAACTTTGACCACCGGTACCTGTAATGCACGTCTCCTACACACAGACACCAGTGCACAAAATGCAACTCCACGTATGCAGAGAAACCAGCGCATGGAATACAACTCCCTCCGGCCCCAGTACACTGAAACTCCCCATCCACACACAGAGAAACTGTTATATATCCTATGCGCGCGCACACACACACACACACACTGAAAGCAATGCAAACCCCAGCAGTGCATGCAAAGCCGCCCCCTCACAGGGACACTGGTGCACGCACTGCAGCCCCACACAGCGCAGGAAATGGAATCCACCCACAGTGCATGCGAGGCGATGCTCCATACCAAGGGTGGGCAGCCTGAGGCATTTTGCTGGCGTTGATGGCAGGTTGCCCACCACCGCCCCATACACACACAGAGATACCAAGGAACGTGAGGCCACTCTCCACCCCGAGTGATGGCAATTCCACTGCCATGGGGCATGGCTGGTTGCCCGGCAACTCACTTCCCCATGTGCGCAATGCAGCTTACTCCCCTCACACCCTGCCTCCACACACACGCCCATGCCCCCGTTAGTGGAAGCCATGCAATGCACATTCTGCCCCCCGGGGGGGCTGCCACAGGGGTCTGTGCTGGCCCTTTAAGAACCTGTCCCTTCTTCTCTCTTATCAGCCCGGGAGGGGGAGTTGTCATTGGGACTAGTGCATTCCAAGGGGAGGGGTCCCATGCCCCACCCCAAGTAGGGTTGCCAACTTTCCAATGCCACAAAACCAAAGACCCTTGCTCCACCCATGCCCCGCCCCTTCTTTTAGGCCCCACCCCTACCCCGCCCCTTCTCTGAGGCCCTGGCCCCACTCACTCCAGCCCCCCCTCCCTTCATCGCTTGCTCTCCCCCACCCTCACTCACTTTCACTGGGCTGGGGCAGGGGCTGGGGTGTGGGAGGGGCTGAGGGCTCTGACTGGGGATGTGGGCTCTGGGGTGGGGCCATAAGTGAGAGGTTCAGGGTGTGGGAGGGGGCTCCAGACTGGAGGGTGGGCAAGGGGGACTCAGGGCTTGGGCAGGAGGATGGGGTGCGGGAAGGGGTAAGGGGTGCGGGAAGGGGTGAGGGAGTTAGTGTGCAGGAGGGGGTCCCGACCTGGGGCAGGGAATTCGGGGTGCAAGTGGGGGTGTGGGTTCCAGCCGGGCGGCACTTACCTCAGGCAGTTCCCGGTCAGCAGCGCAGCTGGGCTAAGCCAGGCTCCCTGCCTGCCCTGGCTCCACACTGCTCCCAGAAGCGGCCGCCATGTCCGGCTCCTAGACGCAGGGGCGGCCAGGTGGCTCTGCGTGGTGTGTGCTGCCCGTGCCCGCAGGCGCCACCACCACAGCTCCCATTGGCCGCGGTTCCCAGGCAATGGGATTGCAGAGCTGGCGCTGGGGGCAGAGGCAGCACACAGGCCTTCCCTGACCACCCCTGCGCCATGACATGCTGCCCACTTCTGGGAGCCGCCACTGTCCCTTTTGAACCAGGCACCTGGGAACCCTAACCCCAACCTCTCTGGGTTCCCTTTGCCCTCCTCAACTGTATTCCTGCTCCCGCCTCCCGTCTCCTGACCCTCCACTTCCTCCAGCCCCCCCAGCCACCTTCCATCACTGCCCCAGACCTCTCCTCTCTCTGCAGACCAAGGAGACCCAGTGCTGCAAGCTTCCCCACAGCAGTGCCCCCAGCCACGGACCCTGGCACAGTGAATTTCCCTGCAGCAGTGCCCCAGCTGGGGACCCTAATGCTGCGCGCTTCCCCCCAACAGTGCCCCAGGTAGTGACCAAGTTTCTGCTTATGTGAGCTTGGCTGTAAGTGTATGAGTGTGTATGTGCAAATGTACAAGAGGATGCCTGTGTGCATGTCTGCTTGTTCAAATGAGTGTGTGAAAGAATGACTGTGCCTGATTGTGTCAGTGAGTGTGCAACATAACCACACGTGGCACCGGCTTCTGTGAGCAAGTGTGCAAGAGGACACTGGTGCATGCCCCTGCTGGTGCAAGAGGGCACCGGTGCACGCGTGTGCAAGAGCATGCCGGTGCACATCCAGGTGCCAGGCAAGCCTTGTGCCCATGCGAGCCCCTGCAGGCATGTGCCTCTCCCCTGTGCGTGAGAAGGCTGGTGCGAGCCCGTGCGAGCACTCTGCCTTGCCCACAGCCTGGCAGCCAGGGCAGGGCAGGGCCGGGCCGGGCCGGGGCTCTGCCAGCTGGCTGCCGGCCAGGGCTGGGGACGGGCCCAGATTTCGCAGCCGCTGTTTTTAGCCCCTGCTAATTCAGCGGCAGGAACAAACTTTTCCTTTTGCCTCCCGTGCTATTTCTGCTGCCGGCGCCCACCCTGCAGCCCCAGACGCAGCCCCCCCACCGCC
>NC_048321.1:15045398-15048853 GCF_013100865.1 Trachemys scripta elegans
CCTCTCTCCCTTTGCACACCCACTCACCCCTCCTCCTCTCTCATGCACACTTGTCATCCTTTGCATGCCCACTCACATGGCCTCTTGCATACACACTCACCCCCTTTGCACACACACCTGCCCCCTTTGCATGCCCATGGATTCTCCCTCAGATGCACACTCATCCCCTCTGCACAGCCACTCACACGCCCCCTTGCACACACGTGAATCCCCTTTGGATACATACTCACTCCCTTGCACACTCACTCACACAGACCCCCTTCTCTCACACACCTGCTCACACCCCCTCGCACGCTCCTCTCTAGCTCACACGCGCGTGTAGAAATTCCCCACGGCAGCTGCCTCAGGCCTTCGTAACAACCCAATTAATAGTGATCGTGTCGCTGTTTCAGAGCAGGTGTCCTCCCCAATCCCCCCACACTGAGCACCTGATTTAGGAACCAGAATCTCCCCCCAAGTCATTTGCGCCGTACTCGGGGGGGGGGGGGGGGGATGAGATCCCCTGGCTTCTCACCCCCGGCTGCGGGGGCGCGCCCCCCCCCCCCCCCGTGCGAGTGGGGAAGGTTTCCTGCTCTCTGAGCGGCGCGTGGTTGCATCAGACACACACACGTGCACACACCAAACAAAAGCCACTTGTGTCTAAATGAGGCAATCGAAAACAAACACCTTTATAATTACCCCCCCGGGCCCCACGTGTGCCAGAGCCGGGGGAGGGGCCCGGGGAGACCCACACAAGCACACGGACACACAACACAGACACACACACACAGACGGACACAGGGAAACACGACACAGACACAAACACACACAAGGACAGATACATGGACACGTGACACACACACGGATGGACACATGGATGGACGAACGTCACAAACCCACATGTGGATGGACACAGGGACGCACACATGACAGACACGGACGGACACATGGACACACAATACACACATGGACACATTGACACACACGGACAGACACGGACACACACACGGACACGGACGGACATGGGAAAACACATATGGACAGGTCAAAGGTTCTGAGTCCTGGCTCAGCGCAGGGGCTGCACTTGCTGACTTCTTGAGGTCACTTCCAGCCTGACTTTTCCATGATTGTGTGACACACGGACACGCACACACATGAACATGGACACACAACACAAGGACACACCCACATGCAGCCAAATGCAGACACACAAATGTTCCCACACAGCCAGGGAGGGGCTCCCACAACAGCGACACGCGCTCGCTCGTACCCCCCACACCCAGACCCACCATCAGGCACCGAACCCACTCTGCCCCTCAGCAAGGGCTGGGTCACGTCGCAGAGATGCCCCAGGCTCGCACCCCCCTCCCCTCTCTGCACACTCACGCCCTTTACCTGCAGCCACATACGCTCCACACCCCCTGCACACGCCCCACACCCTCAAACACACCTTGCATGCCCCGCACCCCCAAATGCACCTTGCACGCCCTGCACACTCAAACACACCTTGCACGCCCTGCACACTCAACACTGCACACACCCCTACCTCTACGCACCCCACCCCCACTTTGCACATACGCTCCCAGACACCTGCAGGCAGGTGAACCCTTCACACGCACACAGCCCGCACTGTGCACACCAGACCCACAGTTTTCACCTCCCTACTCCCCCACAGGCAGCCCAGCTCCCGCCTCATCGAGTTTGCCAGGTCTCAGCCCTGTTCCCAGCAGGGCACACGCACTGGCCCCTTTGCAAAGCCCACCCTTGCCCCAAGCCTGGGGGGCCTAGGCGGCCTCATGGCAAGGGGAGCCGGGGGAAGTCTCCCTGTCCTGGCTCAGAGGATGACCAGACCCCCCTGACCCCCAGCAATAGATCGACCCACGTATGCCATCTGTCTGGGAATCCCCCGCATGTCCAGACAGAGACACAGCAAACCCCTGCCTCACGTTCCTCTGGCTCCCCCCACCCAAGCTCTGCTGGTGCCCCTCACTCCAGACCCACAGCCCCTGCCAGCCCAGCCCTGGGCTCCCCCCGCCCCCAGCTCTGTCGATATGCCCTAGCTGGGTCCCACTGGCCTAGGTGTGTCCTCTGTCATGTCCCCCATGGCTCCCCCGTCCCAGGTAACTCCTCACCTCCCCTTCCCTCCAACCCAGCTCCCACCCTCTTGCTCTGCCCTCCCGAGCTCGCCCCCAGCCCAACCTGTGCCCCCCCACACCTTGACCCTGGGCCTGTCAGCCCCCGCACTGCCTTCCCTCCCCTCCCCAGCCCTGTTCCCATCCTCCAGTCCTGTCCTTCCAAACCCAACCATTGTGCTGAGCTCCCCCCAGTCACTTGCTCCTCCCCACCTCAGTCCTGCCTCCCATACTCCTTTCCCATCTGCCCTGCCCCCAGATACCCCTGATTCCCCTCAGACACCCCCTCCCCATCTACCCCCGCTACCCCAATATCCCCATCTACCCCAAATACCCTCCCCATCTACCCCCGCTACCCCCTCCCCATCTACCCCAAATAACCCCACTTCCCCAACGACTCCCAATATCCCCATGTACCCCCCAATATCCCCGCTTCCCCATCTACCCCCGCTACCCCCATGTACCCAAAATACCCCTTCCCCATCTACCCCGATATCCCCATCTACCCAAAATACCTCTTCCCCATCTACCCCTGATATCCCCATCTACCCCTGCTACCCCCTCCCCATCTACCCCCAATATCCTCGCTTCCCCATCTACCCCCAATATCCCCGCTTCCCCATCTACCCCCGCTACCGCCATGTACCCAAAATATCCTCATATGCGCCCTTCCCATCTCTCCATCTAACACCGAGATACCCCCCCCCCCATCTACCCTGATACCCCCATCGGCCCCCATTCCTGCCCCACTCCCTGCGCGGCCCTTTTAAGCCGCCCCTCCCCTCCGGCGTCTGTGGGCGGAGCCGGCCGAGGGGGCGGGCTCAGTGTCCATGGCGACGCGGCGGTGACGTGCTTGCAGGGGGCGTGGGCGTCCCGGCTCCATATGAGGCCGGGAAGGGGCGGAGGGGGGGGAGCCGGGGGGGGGGAGCGACCGAGACCGACCCGGCGGCGGCTGCAGCGCAGAGCTATGAAGACCCCTGCGGACGCAGGTGGGGACTGCGGGGGGGCTGGGACCACGTGGGGCCTGGGAAGTTGGGGGGCGCCCCCAGGGTTTGGGGTTCCCCGGGGTTTTGGGGGGCCGGGGTTCCCGCTGGGGGGGCTGGAGGAATTTGGAGGTGGGGTGTCCCCCTCAAGATTTCGGGGGGCTGGGAGCAGGGCTTGGAGGGGGTACCCTGGGCGCGTGGTGTGGGGGCACCTGGGGGGCAGGGAGAGGAGGAAGTGGAGGGCTGGGAGCAGTAGGGGAGGAAGATGGGGGTGGGGGAGGCAGAAGTACCGAGGAGGGGGACACAAGCGGCGGCGGTGGGGGGCGGGGAGCTGGGGGACTGAGGGCGGGCGGGGGGGGGG
>NC_048321.1:15048882-15052942 GCF_013100865.1 Trachemys scripta elegans
TATATCTATAAAGCCGGCGGTGGGGGGCGGGGAGCTGGGGGACTGAGGGCGGGCGGGGGGGGGGCTAGCAGGACTCGCTCTTGGCGCTTGTGATGGAGGCGGCTGGAGCCGCGGGGGGGGGTTTGAAAAGTTCGGGGGTCCTGCCCTGGGGGGGCTCCTCCCCCTCCCCACGGCTTGTGGGGGGCCCGGGGCAGGCGGCGGTGGAGTTTGGCGCAGCGGGACCTGTTGCATTTCCCGGTCCCAGCTGCTGCCGGGGCCGCGGCGTGGGGGGCCCCGCGCGTGGGGGGAGGGGGGGCTGGGGGGGCCCCGGGGGGCTCCGCCTCTCGGCTTGTGGGGGAGGGTGGAGTGGGGGGGCGTGGGGGGAGGGGGGCGTTATTTTGCCGGGGGGCTGCACCCCCGGATATCCCCCGGACTTGCAACACCCCCTCCCCCCGCTGTCGGTCCATGGGGAGGGGGGGTCTCTGTCCCTGCCCCCCGCCCCCGGGGTCCCGGGCAAAGAAAAGTTGCAAAGTTCCGAACTGGAAACTCAACGTTCGAAAAGGAACTTTTTGTTTCCGACAAACAACGCGGCGTTAAGGTGGCGCCGGGCGGGAGGGGGGGAATCTCTGCCCCCCCCAACCTTTAATGTTTGTGTTGGGGGGGGCGCGGCGGGGTGTATGTTCCATCCAGGAAGACCAAGCCGGTTGGAATTCTCTCTCCCTCCCCCCCACCCCACGTTTTTTAATCTTTAAGAGGACGATACCACCTTAAACCCAGCGCCAATCTTGTCTTCCTTGGAGGGTTTTTTTTTGGGGGGGGTAATCGGCAGGCTTACCCCCCCAGCACACCGAAAAGGGGGGGTGTCGTAGCTATCACTGACCTAGATCCCCTCCCCAACCACAAACAGGCTTATACCACCTTAAATCCAGCGGGGGGGGGGGG
Organism: Trachemys scripta elegans; assembly: GCF_013100865.1. Taxonomy (NCBI): domain Eukaryota; kingdom Metazoa; phylum Chordata; order Testudines; family Emydidae; genus Trachemys; species Trachemys scripta. The sequence goes on from NC_048321.1 coordinate 15,049,804, forward strand.
GTAGCCTTTAACTCCGGACTTTACTCGGGGGGGGGGGGGGGGGGGCTCGATTGTGCTATGCCTGATCTGGATTTGTGTGTGGGGGGGGTGAAGTCACTTTACAACCGGCTTTCCGTGGGGCGGGGGGGTTCACTGTCCACTCTGCGGCTGGACTTTGGCCCGGGGGGGTGGGGGTGAGGATTGAGCGGCTCCATTGCTTGAAAATGCCCCATCCCTTGGCTGTGCGGGGTGGGGGGGGAACTCCCTCTGCAAAGACCTGCCCCCCCTTTCCCCTCCCCCTGGCTGGTTTTGTGCTGGGCTCCCCCTCCCCCCCTGGCGCCACCCACCCCAGCCCCATTGTCTCCAGGAATCTGCGTGTTTTTTTGAAGTGCTTCTCGCTTCTGTTCAAACTTGTCTCCCCCCCGCCCCATAAGTGAGGTGGCGGCGGCAGAACTTTTTCCTGTCTTCGACTCTGGGAAAGTTCCGGACAGACAGACCGAGCCCCCCCCCCCCAAATCAGAGCCCTCGGATTTACCCCACACACACACACTACCCCGGTCTCTGCTGGCCGACACCCCCCCTTTTGTACTGACCCTCCAATTCGAGCCCCCCCAGTTTTGAAGGCTCTCTGAGAGGGGGGCGCTCAGCGCGCGGACACCCTGCTGTGATGTGCCCCCCCCGCACCCCCCCAGCCGGAGGCTGCGGCTCGAGGCTGCTGGAATGGGAGTGATGTAATATTCGGGGGGGGGGGGGGCTGGAATTCGATCCCGGCTCTGGTAGCTGCTGGCTCCAGGGATTAGTCACAGAGGTGGTGCGGTTTGGGGGGGGGGCGCTTAAAGAGACAGTGACGCCATCCCCCCACAAACTTGGGGCCCCCAACTCCAGATCCCACCCACTCCCGCTAGCCAGAACCTCAGTGGTGCTCCCCCAGGTCCGGGAGGGGGGGCGTGGGGGTGCTGCCCCCCCCGCACACCCTGAGGTGGGGAAAGAGGCGAATGGTGTCTCTCCCCCGCCCCCTCCCCGAGCCGGGCTGCGCCCCAGACGTGCCCGCACTTAGGGAGCAGTGGAAAATGTGTGTGTGTGGGGGGGGGCTTGGCTGGGAGCTGAGACTTGGAGGACGGGCAGGGAACAGTCTGTGCATTGTGTGTGGGCAGGGGCCGGCCGGGTGGGGGGGGGAAGTGGCCTAGGCTGCTTCTGGGCTGAACCCCGGCAAATTCCAGCCCCCCAACTCTCTGGAATTGTCCCAGATCCAACATCTCCCCCCTCCCCCCCCAGCTCAGCTGAGCGGATGTTATGGGGCAGCTGGGGCAGCTGGGTTACATAACGGATGGGGGGGGACCCTGCTTCCAGGAGTTTGCAGCTGGCAAGGCCTGGGGGGCGGGTGGCAGTGCCCCCCCTTCCCGGCGTCTGGCCTTCCCACCCATTGGCACCAGGCTGCCGGCGGCTTGTGCCAGACCCGGGGGCTGCGCCTGCCAGCAGACGGTGGTTTTGTGCCCCCCCCCTCGCCCCCTTCTCCCTGGCGGAGAGCGGGCGGGGGATGGGGACACTGGCGGGCGGGAGGTGGGCACCACTTAGTCACAGGCTGCTCTGCCTTTGTGGGGTGGCATAGACCTGACACCCCTGGAGGCACTGAGCTGGGAACCCCTCAAAGTGTGTTGGGGGGGCAGTGATGTGGGGGGCTTTGCGGAGTTTGGGAGACAGGCTGGGGGCTCCGTGAGTGTCCTGGGTGGGTGGGTGGGGGGGAATGTTCCAGCTTCTGGCTGGGGGTCTGCTGCCTCAACTCTTTCTTACGGGGGGGGGTCTGGCCTGGGGGGCCACCCCCAAGCCTAGATCTAGGAATCACCTCCCCCACACCAGCAGCCATTGGAGTGGGGGTGCCACCATCTGGGGAGGGGGGAGCATGCTTCAGTCACCTCCCCTCCAGCAATAAAGGGGGGTTATTCACCCCCATAAATATGGGGCTGTGGTTTCTACCCCCTAAAGTCCCAGTGGGTGTAGGGTGGGGGAAGCCAGGGGTGTGGGGGTGTCCCACCCAGTTCCCCACTCACGTATCCCTGTGTTGGGCCCCCCCCCCGAGCTCTTGCACCTGGGGAGGGCTTTGTTGGGGGGGCTGTGGAGGGGGGTCACCCCGCGTGTCTGGCAGCACCAGCCGGGGAACAGTGACCCCATTCACGGGATCTCTGCGGGCGGCTGATGTCAGAGCCCCCTCCTTCCCTGGGCTAATTAGCAAGAACAGGCCCCTGTGTGTAAGTGGGGCTGAGTCAGAGGCTGGGGGGGAGGGGCCGTGGGGGGGAGGGGAGCTTCCAGCTATCTGGCTGGGGCCAGTGGAGGTGTGGGGGTGGGGGGGTTTCATACCCCATGGTCCCTCCTCCTTCCTGCCCGCTTTGCCCACTTGATCCTCCGGACCAGTGACCCCACTTGATCTTTCTGGAGAGAAGGTCTTTTGGGGGGAGGGAGGGATGTCTGGTTCCAGCTGCTCCTTGCCCCAGGTCTGAAGGCATTACTGGCACTAAGACACGGCCCCTCCGAGGTGTGGCAGAGGCTGGTTATACAGGCCCCCCTCGCCTGGCACTGGGATGCAGCCACCTCTGGGGTAGGGCGTAGGGGGCTGGTTATACAGGGACCCCCGCCTGGCACTGGGATGCAGCCATCTCTGGGGTAGGGCGCAGGGGGCTGGTTATACAAGGACCCCTTGCGCTGTGCTGGGAAGTAAAAGGCAAATGTACGGCTGCATCCCAGGTGGGACTCCAGGGAGGTGGGGGAGGGGAGGTGTCCTGATCACCTGGGTTCCTGGCACGTGGGGGGGGGAGGGACTGTGGGTGCCAGGAGCCCTCCCCAGCCTGCTCCTTCCCTCGGCCTCCCGGCAGGTTATTTTTAGTGCTTGGCTCCTTGGCGCGCTCTGTTGCCTGTTGCTTGGAGACTGGAAGCTGGAGGGGGTGGGCTGGACGTGTTTGCCGAGGCCCCACGGCACCCAGTGTGTGTTTGGAGGGGCAGGAGACTGGGGGGACCCCCTCAGTGCTTTGGGGTGCAGGGCTGGGTGTTACCCCACATTCTTCCCATTCCTGGCACCTTCCTCCTGGTTTGGATTGGGGTGCCCTGGCCCCCAAAGGTGGGAGCTGCCTCTGTCTCTGAGCTGTGTGTATGGGGGGGGGGGGGCTTC
>NC_048321.1:15053037-15059005 GCF_013100865.1 Trachemys scripta elegans
AATGGCTCCGTCTGCGGCTCTGCCCTCTCCCCCCGCTCGGCGCCCGGCCTCCATTACAGAGGCTCTGAATTATTGATGGGCTGTGAGCGCCTGGGGTTTGGGAAATGGGAAACCGCCCCCCTTCCCCTCGGGGTGGGGGGGCAGCCGGGGCTGGGATGCTGGGCTGGGCCCCTTTACAAGGACACCCTCCCACCACTGGGGGGGGGGGTCAGCTTCCCGCCCCCCAGCTGGGCTGCGTGGGGGGGGCCTGGCCCTGACAAGGTCAATGGGGTGGGGGGTGCTGCCTAGCACTGCCCCCGTGTACTGGGGGAGCTGGGCAGGCTGAGGGGCTGGGGCTCCCGCTGATGTTTTTGGGGGGCCAGTGGTTTGCGGGAGATGCTGCTGGCTCAGCCAATCAGGGGCTGGCGAGACTGGCAGGGTATGGGGGGGTGGCCCACGCATGCTAGGAAATGGCCTATTGTCTGTGCTCCCTGTTACCTGTTTGGGGGGGTGGGGTTCGAGGTGCAGAGACCAGACCCCCGGGTGGGGGCTGAGCCTTATGCTAAACCGTGATCCTGCAGATGCTGCCTCCTGCCAAGGTGTGGGGGGAGGGAGGCCGTGGGGTTGGGGAGGCTCTGGTGGTGTGGGTTGGGGGGGGGGATCAGGGGGAGAGGACGGCAGGCCGTGGAAGGAGGGGGATGGACAGGGGCAGCTCGTCTGGGAGGTGCTGACCTCAGCTGCTTGCCTGCAGTGCAGACACCCCCGACCCCTTCCCAGCGCTGGGGGGTTGGATTCTGCCCCATGTGTGAGGCAGCCACAACTGAGTGTGGGGCAAGCCCAGGGGGTGCAGGGACCTCTCATGAGCCCTGAAATGCCCGTGGACCCAGCCTGGAAGCAGCTTGGTGGGTCTCCGTTTCCTGTTCCCTCCCGGAGACGTGCCCACCTTGTGCCCACCCTGGCACTTGGCATGGGGGCATTAACCCCTTACACCTTGCTCCCCTCCCAGTGCCAGGAGAGAACCCAGGAGTCCTGGTTCCCAGACCCCCCTCCTCTAACCACCGGACCCCACCCCCCTCCCAGAGCCAGAGAGAACCCAGGAGTCCGGCTCCCAGCCCCCACTCCTCTAACCACCAGACCCTGCTCTCATCTCAGAGCTGGGGAGAGAACCCAGGAGTCCTGGCTGCCAGAACCCCATGCTCTAACCACCAGACACTGCTCCCATCCAGGAGCCAGGAGAGAACCCAGGAGTCCTGGCTCCTGTCATTTTGTTTTGAGGGGAGCCAATTTGGGCATCTCTGGACCGCCATGTAAACCAGACCTTAAAGGGCCGGTGCCCCACCCCGTGCTGGCTAACAACCTGCCCCTTCCCCCACAGGGTTTGCCTTCCCCGACTGGGCATACAAGCCCGAGTCGAGCCCCGGCTCGCGGCAGATCCAGCTGTGGCACTTCATCCTGGAGCTGCTGCGCAAGGAGGAATACCATGACGTGATTGCTTGGCAGGGCGACTACGGCGAGTTCGTGATCAAGGACCCCGACGAGGTGGCGCGGCTGTGGGGTGTCCGCAAGTGCAAGCCCCAGATGAACTATGACAAGCTGAGCCGGGCCCTGAGGTGAGCAGGGACACCATGGCGGCGGTGGGGAAACTGAGGCAGAGAATGCAAACACCATTCGTCGGTGTCAGATCTGGGGAGAGAACCCAGGAGTCCTGGCTCCCAGGCCCTCCCCCCAGCTCTAACCTGGAATGGGAGTGATGGCTGGGGGAGGGGGATGGGGGGTCCATTGGGGTCCTGATGGTCCCGGCTCTGTCCCCCCCCCCATCCCCCCCTCCCAGGTACTACTACAACAAGCGGATCCTGCACAAAACCAAAGGGAAACGATTCACCTACAAGTTCAACTTCAACAAGCTGGTGCTGGTGAACTACCCCTTCATCGACATGGGCATGGCAGGTGAGGGGCCGCGGCGGGGAAGGGGGGCCCTTCTGGGAAGGATTGGGGGGAGGGCACCACTCGGGGCCTGGGGACTTGGTGGAAAATAGGGGGGGCAGTGGGGGAGGTTAGGCCAGATGGGGGCACGGTGGGGGGTGCTGTGAGGATGGATGAGGGGGTTGGAGGCAGTTCTGGGGTGGGAGGGGCAAAGGGTGCATGTGGGGGATGGGAGAGGATTGGTTGAATTGTGGGGGACTATGGAGGTGCGAAGGGACGGGGCCGGACTGTGGGTGGGATGGGGGCTGGGCAGGTTGTGAGGGGGTGGGGCTGCTGTTGAGATGGTGGCTTGTTGCTGGGGGGCTGGGCAGGATTGGGGTCGGGATGGTGGGTTGGCGCTGGGGGGCCAGGGAGGCGGTGGGGGGCTGGGCAGGCTTGGGGCCGGGGGCAAGACTGTGGTGCTGGGGATGGTGGGTTGGTGCGGGGGGCCAGGCAGGCGCGGGGGTCCCCCTCACCCCTCTCCTCCCATGGCAGGTGGCCCCGTGCCCCAGAGCGCCCCGCCGGTGCCCTCGGGCGGCTCCCACTTCCGCTTCCCGCCCTCCACGCCGTCGGACGTGCTCTCGCCCGGGGCGGAGGAGCTGCGCTCGCCGGGTGTCTTCTCGGCCGTGGCCCGGCGCCTCGCCCGTGGCTCGGTCAGCGACTGCAGCGACGCCACCTCGGCCACCTCGGAGCTGGAGGAGCCGCTGGGCGAGGAGGGGCGCCGGGGAGGGGGGCCGGGCGAGGGGGGCGGCTTCCGTGGGCCCCCCCTGCCCGCCCACCCCCGGCTGGCCCACGACAGCCTCTTCCGCGCCTACCCCCGGCCCCGTGGGCCTGAGCCCCTCAGCCCCTTCCCGGTGTCTCCCATGGCCGGCCCTGGAGCCCTGCTGCCCCCTCAGCTCTCGCCCGCCCTGCCCCTCACCCCCACCCACATGAACTACACCCCCTCGCCCACCCTCAGCCCCATGTACCCCGGCGGCTCCCACTTCTCCTTCAACCCCGAGGACATGAAGCGCTACCTGCAGGCGCACACCCAGAGCGTCTACAATTACCACCTCAGCCCTCGGGCCTTCCTCCACTACCCCCACATCCTCGTGCCCCAGCCCCAGCGCCCTGAGAAGCCGCCCCCGCCCGAGGAGCCCCCCGCCCCCTTCAAATTCAAGCTGCAACCTCCCCCGCTGGGCCGGCGGAACCGGGACAAGGCACCGGCGCCCCCCGGCGAAGGGGCCGCCCCGGAGCCCCGGCTGCCCTGCATCAAGGTGGAGCCCATCTCGGAGGGGGAGTCGGAGGAGGAGGAGGTGACGGTGGAGGTGACGGACGTCAGCGAGGAAGACGAGGAGGTGTTCAAGGCTCCTCCTGCCCCGCCCGAGAAGCCTGGGGAGCCCCTGGTGGCCCCGGCCCCCCGGCAGGGCGAGGAGAGCGGCCAGTGCATCCCCCTTAAGCTGCGCTTCAAGCGGCGCTGGAGTGAGGACCAGCGGCTGGAGGCGGGCGGGGGGGGCGGCCCCGATGAGGCGGATGACAAGAAGGTGAAGGGGGAGCGGGAGGGCGGGGGCGCCCCGGCCGGGGGTGGGCGGCGCGTCAGCACCGACCTGCCCCATGCCACGGCCCAGCTCTCGCTGGAGAACAAGGACTTGTAGAGCCGGCACCCCCAGGGACGGACGGACAGGGCTGGTGGGGCTGGGGGGCCGTCTTCTGCTGCCTTAACTCAGAGATTTTAACCCTTCTCTGGGCCGCCTTCTCTCCGGGACCCTGTATGTTGAAATGGGGTAGGGGGCACTCAGCTGTTTTTACTTCGATATACATATATATATATATTTTTGGGGGGATGATTTTAAATCTGGGGGCAGCTTTCCTTTCAGGGTCTCTGGTTTTTAAAGAGGGGGCAACCCCAGGAATTTATATCGCGTAGAATTTTGTTTTTAACCTTTTCCCACCCCCTGAATCCCCTCGTTTATATCCAGTTGCTGCCTTGTTTGGGGGCGGGGTCATAATAATGGGGGGGGGGGGATGTTGAGGGATCTCAATGTCCCTCGCCCCTCATTTGGGGGGAAACAGGGGCTTTAAAGCACAATAAACTCTCTTTAATCCCTGTCTGGCTGGATCAGAAATGGAAACCAGTCCTGCAGCACCCCCACATTATTGGAGGGCTGGGGTGGGGCATAAGAACGGCCAGACTGGGTCAGACCAAAGGTCCATCTAGCCCAGTGTCCTGGGAGAGAGTGGACGCCATATTGTGCCCCCCGGGGCCTATGGACCTAGCTTCTCCCTGTCCCCCCAGGTTAGATTGGTCTGTATGAGTCTGTATGGCCCCTTCTTTCATTGAGGGGGGTCAGTCTGGCGTTTGGGGGCCCGCAGATTGCGCGGGGTGCTCGAGATGGCTTTAGATAACCAAAAATGAGTGGGGTGGGTGCGGCCGCTGGCCTGAGCCACCCCGGGGGGGCGGGGGGTATCTCAAGTGCCTGTTGAAGTACTGTCTGTTTGGGAAATGGGGGTGGGAGGGGCAGGCACCCTGTGTCCCCCCCCAATGGGGTAGGACCTGAACTGACATTTCCCCCCACTTCCCAATGTGGTTAGCCTATTGCCAACCCTGAAAGGATGCGAGGAGCCATTCCCACTGCTTCCCCGTCGCGAGACTGGGGGGGATCCCCACTGTGGGGGGAGCTGGGCGTTCTCACGAAGCGGGCGGGGCCCTGGCTGATTGGTGTGGGTGCAGCTGGTACATGAGGGGATCTGGGTACCCCCCAGTTCTCCTAGGGTGGGGCTTGTGGATCCAGACCTGGAAGCAGGGTGGGGGGCTGACTCCGGTCTGTGGGCCCACTGTTAGTAGGGGCTGGGGGGGTGACTTATGAAGCCTTATTCGAATTCCTGTACAGCCGGGGCGGGCGGGCTCGGGTTATGAATGTATAAAAATAACCAATAAAAGAGTTGGAAACTTTGTTGCTTTTTGCTCCTTTTTGTAACACAACAGCAGGGGGTGCTGCGGAGGCCGGGGGGGGGGGCAGCTGGGGCCCTGGGTGGTGCTCTACCACTGGGGCAGGTTGGGGGGCTCTGGAGAGAAGTGCCAACGTGAGTTTCTGGCCCTGGATTGAAGTCTGTGGCTGGGCGTCCTGGGCGGTGCCGCCTTGCCTGGGGGACACCATGGGTGTGGGGGGGGTTCTTGCACCCCTCATGGCTGGGGCCAGCTGTGGGGTCCTGGCAGGGGTGGGGGCCTGCAGCCCTAGCCCACGGCTCTGTGTCCACACCTGGCGCTGGCCCCATGGCCCCCACTCCCCGCCCAGGGTCACTGATAGATGCTGGGGGGCGTGGGGGGGGATGCCTGGACCCCTCCCCTGGGCCAGTACCTGTCCCGCATTGGAATACATGGGCCCACCGTTAACGTGGGGCACTCACTGCTGGGGGGCTTGAACTAGGGCAGGAGATCCTGGGGCGCGGGGGCCCCGTTCTCGTCACCCCGAGGAGCAGCTGCCCCTAGTGCGGGGGACTGGACACGGGCCCTTCCCTCACCTCCCCATCCCGGTGAGGGGGACCCCCCCAGCACCGATCCCTGCGCAGGACGCCTGGGTTCCGAGCCGGGCTGGGGGGGCGGGGGAGGGCTGGGAGCCCGGACGCCTGGGTTCCGAGCCTGGCTCGCGGGGGGGCTGGGAGCCCGGACGCCTGGGTTCCGAGCCTGGCTGGGTGGGGGGGGGGGCATTGTCTGATGGGTTGGCCCGGGGGGCGGGGGGGCGGGGGGGGTGCCGGGGGGGGGGGGGGGGGGGGGGGGCATTGTCTGATGGTTTTACCCGCAGGCCGGGGAGCGGGCGGGTTTCCTAGGGGGCGGTTGAGGAAACTACATTTCCCGGCGGCCCCCGCGGCAGTGAAGGGGCGGGGCCCGGACTCTGTTTCCCGGCGGCCCCCGCGGCAAGGTGAGGGCGGGGCCCGGACTCCGTTTCCCGGCGGCCCCCGCGGCAGGGAAGGGGCGGGGCGGGGCTGGCGCGGCGCAGGCGCACTCTGACTAGCCCCCCCGCCCCCCCCGTCCGGCCTCGCCATGAGC
>NC_048321.1:15059105-15066245 GCF_013100865.1 Trachemys scripta elegans
AAATTAATTCTCAAGAACATTGCTACATCTCCAAGACTGCAGCAGTCCGCTTTCTTTTCATGTCCATAAAGATCCAACCCGGCACTCCTTGCACAACCCAAACCCTTACTTTTCTGTGACCAAAGTCGGAGTTCTGGGTGTGAAAGGAAATGCAGTATCAAGCCTTAAAAGTTCAATGAAAAATTGCATAATTTGTGTGCTAATGACCTAGACTAGCCAATTTATAATCAAAATATGTAGAAATAGCAAAGTCTCCATGTAGCCAATATTAAATCCAGTTTAAGAGGCGGTTACTTTTAATGAGACACTGGACAACAGCTAACACGACATAGTAAGAATAAACAAATGTTGGAACTGTGGTGAAAAAAAAAGAAGAGAACTAAATACATCTGCTATGGTGAAGTCTGACCATAGTTGACACCCATTCTGGGGTGAAACTGGAGAATTAACAGCACTCTCCAGATCATGTTATCAAAGTTGCCCTGAAAATATTTAACATACAGCAGGTGATTGGAACAACTGGCTGAATTTAAACCAACTGCAGAAAATTTAAAATTAAGAATTAATGCAACATCTCCATACACATCCACGACAGTAAATACTGCAGGGTGATGGTCCTGGAATGATTGGCCTGGCAAACGGACCTAGCCCAATTGATGGAAATGAGGCTATTCTCCAGCGAGTGGCAATTTCAAAGCATTTGGGAAACCGCGGTTAGTACAAAATGCAGCCGCTTGGGGGTCAGATATTTTAAGGTATCTCTAAGCACACCCTGCTTTTGAAAATCACACTATGTGCCTATCTACAGCATTAGGCACCTAAACACCTTAAAAATCTGGCCTTTGCTTGCTAAGGGCTTGTCTACACTTGAAATGCTGCAGCTGCACCACTGTAGTGCTTCAGCTTAGATGCTACCTACACCAGCCGGCAGGGCTCTCCGAGGGCTGTAATTATTCCACCTCCCTGGGAGGCAGTAGCTAGGTTGACAGAAGAACTAAACTCTAGGCCAGTTTAATGATGTGGATTTTTCACAGCTGTGAGTGATGTAGTTAACCTGACTTAACTTTCTAGTGTAGACCAGGCCTAAGTGGTGTTTCCTGATACAAGCACAATACACCACTGCCCCATATCTGCCCTGGCGGCCAGCTGATTTCCAGCAGAGGTTTAAGATGCTGGGTTTCACCTATAAGGCGTTAAATGGTTTGGGTACTGACTATACAAGCAGCCACTTCTCTCCCCATGTGATACTGCAGCAGGTGTGATCCTCCAAGGCCTTGGGGTGGAAGCTCTCCCCTGGTAAAACTGGGAACGGGGATGGCAACAGAGAAATTTTGTAAATGATCTTCAGCTGCAAATACCTTCCTGAGTATCACTGTAGCCATGAGAATCCTCGACCTGCAAATGTAACAGGGCCGTGTTCACTGAATATTGTGTTAGGACCTGATTCTGCAGCCTGCACATAGCTTAGCCCTTAACTCCAGCAAGAGGCTCCTTTCAAGCCATTGAGACTAAAAGAGTCAAAGATTGTAGGTCCTTTGGGTCTGATCCTGTACTAACAGAAGTCATTGGCAACACTCCCACTGCCATAAATGGGTGCACAACTGATGCCTTAGATGGCAGCTGTGAGTGAAACCCAGTTTTCAAAAGATGGCATTTTAAACTGGCTCCTTTGATAGAATGATCCCTTGTTTCCATTTGACAGTGTTTAAGAATACCTCTTTTCTCACTCATACTGCAGCCAAAATATTTACCTTGGCACTGTGCTAATAGCATTGGTAATTAACAAAGCTGTCCACCTGAAAATCCATACACATTTAAGTAACTTTGCACCTGCATGTAGTACCATTGAGCTCAAAGGACTATTTATAGGCAAATACACATTTTAGTAAGTGTTTAAATAGCGGGATAGATCCAATTAGATGGGTATTATAAACAATAATCAATTGTGCTACCAAGGATTTTCTCTTTCTGCCCGTTAAATTAAAATTCCTTATGGAGAACTGGGACCTGGAGAAACAATTTGTCCGTAACATCTGTGTTTGTCTTCAGTGCAGGGGATTATTTTCTAGGAAATGAACGGAACATTTTGCGAAAAATAATTTTATTTTGCTGAAGCAGAGGTGGGTGTTGTAGTTCCTGGTATGGCTCCTTTCAGAAAGTCCCTGGTAATTCACTTGAATATAATCAAAACACGGTCTGAATCGAATGTGTTTATTTCAAACGCCTGAGGACTGGAATACCCATTCTGAGAATGGTATTATTTAATGCAGAGCCTACCTCACACAGTAGACAATAACAGTGGTCGGTGACCATGTCAGGGTTTTTTCCCCACACTGACACGGCACGTTCAATTTTGATTTGATTTAAACCCACATCTCTGTTTTTGGAAAGACTTAAGCTCTTGCCTAACATTAGATTCCTGTTCTATGAGCATCCAAGTACTGTGGTCTTGGGGGCCCTTCAGTCACCTAGCTCCACTTACTTCAGTAAGACCACTCATATAGGTAACGTTAAGCAAAGGCAGTCCCATGTTGGTGCCTGTCCTAATAAAACACACATCCTATCCCCAAATTTGGCTGTTGTATTTATGTCGATTAAAGTTCAAAACAAAACCAAAAATAAACCCAATCCAGCAACCTTGATTCTAGGAACCAAGAAAACCATGTAATCTACCATAAAGTTTAAATAAATTTTCCAGACAGTAATTTTAACAGCCCAACACACACTATCCCACTCAACCACTCTGCTGTCCCCAAACCTCAAACACCTGCTACCCACAGCCAGTTTGTGTTCTGTAAATTTATAACTGAGACTACAGTCCAGGACATATTTTGCCAAAGTAGATAATATGCTGGTAGGGATCAGTGAACTCTACAATGCAGTGCTCAAGGTCACCTCTGAAAATTTAGGGCCCTATGTTTATTTTAGGTTTCAGTTCTGTGTGATAGCTGGGAATACATTGGTGTTCTATTGAAGGCATTAGACTGCATTTTTAAATGTAAAAATTGCTTTTAAAAATAGCCGAAGATAAATTTTACAAGTAAGGACCCAATCCTGCAAACACACCTGAGTCCACTAGTCCAAGGGCATGACTCAGGTGTGTAAAGTTAAGTAGATGCTTTTGTGATTGTGGAGGGGGGGGGCTCTAGAGAAGACACCCATGACTCTTGAATAAAGTGAGTTAAATAAGGACTTCAAAAGCCATTTCAGCGAAAGTGCTCCCATTCTGCATAATGAACTTGGCTGCAGGAGAGTGAAATGCCGGGTTATTACAGGGGTTGTTTCAGTGGGGCTGTTGCACACCAGTGATAAATCAACGAATTACCCTCCACTCATTCTGTGCTGACCTTTTGCTAAGCAGAATGTACACGCACAAAAAAGCATCGTCATGAAAACGCAGCTTCTCGGGACTTTACTGCCTGGCTCAGGGTGGCTTTTTTTTAACCCGTTCTGTCCTTTTTCAAGGGGCTATTTTTACAAAACTTGTTTTTGTTGGGGGGGGTGGGGGTGCAGAAGAGGTTTTATGCAGAGTCTTACAGGGAGGGGACTGGCTGAAATTCTCTTTGGGATAAAGCTAATCCCGCGGGACTTTGGACCGTTCAAATAGAGAGTTGCCCCAAATCCACCTGAAATCAAGGGCAAGGCGGGTCCCCCCCAGTTCAGGCTTAAAGCACCCAGACTTTCCCGGGTGGGGGGTGAGCTCGCTGTCCTCCAAGCAGCGGAAAATGAGTGTTGTCTCAGAGGGCGAGGGGTGGCTGGAGCAGGAGTTTGCCCAGCCCGGGGCAGAGGAGGGGGGCTCCGAGGTTCTTTGTTCCCGCTCCCTGCAGGCAGGGACAGGCAAAGGGGGAGAAACTGACCCCCTCGGCGCCAGTTGTTTTTCGGGCAAAGGCGTGAAACCCCATGGGCTCCCTAGCGCTGCAATTTGCATGCTGGGGGAGCCCGAGGGGGGGCAGGCGGGAGGGGGCCGGGCTAGTGACACGCTCTGTCAAACCCCTTTTCTCGGTGTGATTTCGGGGTTTCGGATTCTGCCGCCCCCGCTGCTCGCGCTAGAAAGTCTCCGCGGGAGCTGCTGGCGCGCGCAGGGGCGCGGGGCTGGCTCCAGGGAAGTGGCGCTCGGCGCGGTCCAGGCGAGCCGAGATGCGGGAGTCCCGCGAGCGGAGGCGCTAGGAGTCGGACCTTCACGCTCGCGGGCAGCGGGGCCGATGGCTGCCCGGGGGCTGCTGCTCCTGCTGCTTCTCCAGGGGACCCAGGCGGCGCCCCCGCAGGTAAGGCAGCTGCGCCGGGGGCACGTGGCCACGCAGCTGGGGCTGGCAGGTGTGTGTGGGCTGGGGGCAAACAGCTGGCGCCGGGGGATTCCGTTCTCCCCCGCACCCATAGCGCGGGCCCGGGGTGGGCACGGATTCCCCAGAGGCTATTGGCTTAGAAAGGGGATGCCCTGCCGGGGCTGGGTGGCAGAGGGGGCAGATCCCACAACTGCTGCCCCCGGGGGTGGGCTGGGGTCTCCCCGTTGGAGAGGAAGGTGCCAAGACAGGCGGGGGCTTGCCCCAGAGAGCTGGTAAAGGATCCGGATTTATTCATCGCTTGCATTATGAACTTAACACGAGAAACGTCCCTGGCTCATCAGCTGGGCCGGAGGGTGAGCTGAGCCTGTTCTGGTATTTGTCCTGGGGGAAGCAGGCTGGGCCCGGGTCCTCGTTATGCCTTGGCACGTCCCCGGAGATTTCGGGAAATCTGTCTGGCCCCGGCTCGGTTACAAGCGGAGAAACTCGGGCTTGACTTCGATCTCCCCAAAGCGTCAAAAGAAAACGGCTCCTTCTTTGGACCACCCACCACCCCTTTCTGTAGCAACTTCTGAATAGGATGCGGCTTCTGCATTGAATTTCATTCAAAGAGATTCCATCGTGATCTAGGTCTCTTCCCCCAACTCATCCCCGGTTTAAGACTTAGCTGTTAAAGCTCACGATTTCAACCCAGGAGATTACAACTCTGGCCTCAGTTAATATTGGTACCGGGTTAGAATGGGATAACAGACATCTAGTCATCTGGGTATCTTGGTACAGGGATTGCTTGGTGCAATTCCCAATAATTGTCCTCAATGTGTATAATGCATGGGAGTAGGATCATGGAGGCCATGCACCGCCTTGCCTGAGTGAAGTCAAGCCAAGGGTGAGTGCCTGCAGGAATCAGGCCTCCAAGCTGACCTCTTCATGATTTTGCCCTGTCAATGGAAATGTTAGCGAAACCCAAACAGTCCCTCCCATGTGAATGAGTCATTTGTATGTGTACTGTGCCTAGGCAGTGCCTGTCATGGCAAATTAGGGAGAAATATTTCAGCAGAACTTTGTGTGCTTGGAGATTTTTAAATAGAGAACAATGCCAGATCTAAAGCTTGTGGGACTTCTGGAGCAGACCTTTAAGAACACTTAGTCCTGCCTATTCTGCACTGACGTTAGCAGATCCTCATGGCCCTTTTGATTAAAAGTAGGGGTTTGCCCTGTGGCCCTGAGCTGTAATTTCCCCTCCCACACTCACGCAACTTACTGTACCATGGTGATCTGGCTCCCATCCTCTCATCCTTAAGGTGGAGTGATTCCTCAATATATAGGTCCTGATCCTACAATCCCTTCTCATCTGAGTAAGGATTGCAGGACTGGCCTGATGGTCTGCAGACCGATTAGGGGGGAAAGACCCCATATCAGTGCAAAATGATTGTTATTGCAAGAGACAGTGCATTTGCTTTTCTAATATTCAGCACCAATATTCAGACTCGGGTCCCATCCATTCCTTAGCCCATGCCTCTTAAAACCTGGAGTCACCGAGATTATGATTGCTTTGGAGCAAGGATTGTCTTTTTACTGTGTTTCTGTAGGACGACTCTTGCTGGCACCCCTGGAATTCAGATGCTACCGTTTAGTGTCGGGCAATCCATAGCCTATTTCTATTTGAAATTGTTTCTGCTCTTTAGTTTACTTTTTTTAACATTCAGTTAACAGTTATTATTGATCTTTTTTTCCACATGCCCCATCAGACAGATGAAGTTTGTCTGGTCACGTTCTTAGACTTGGGCAGGATTCTCTTCAGTATTCTCAGCCTTTGAGTGGGAGCCCAAGAATGAGGCAATTGTTTTACTATTGCGGTACTGTAGTCAGTTCCAGAGCCGCTAGTGCTGGTAGAAGAGCCTTTCTTTTAATTTTTTACTGTAATATACTTTTCTTCCTGACGTACGACTCATCTATAGCAAACTGACTTTCTCATTTCACTGTGATTCACCACCACACTTTTTTTTTTCCTGTGAGCTCAAATGAATATTAACGAATGAGTTCAGTCAGCACAAGACTCAACTGCAGCATAACCCACTGAGATCTGCTCCACCTCGGTAATGACCCTCACTTCAGCTGGGGTAACCCACATGCCTGCTGGCACCAGAAGAGTGAAGACCAGGAACAAACCCTGATGCTCTCGAACAAATGCATCCACACGATATCCAAAGGGGTCAGTGTTCCCAGGCCAAAGACGTGTTTGTTTTCAGGGAGCCATAGAAATGTGGGTCTGGAAGGGATCTCGAATCCACCCCCCAAGCAGAGGCAGGATTCAATAAATCTAGACCACCCCGAAAGGTGTTTGTCTATCCAGTGGTTCCCAAACTTTAACAAACCGTGAACCCCTTTCACTAAACTGGTGAACTCCCTCCTAAAAATAGATATTTCCAGGGATTTTCTCCCTTACCTCAGCATCAATTATAAAAGCAGTGATCTTGGAAATATAAAATTTGTTTTTAGGACATGCTTATTACACATCATTTATTAACTATGATTTATCATCTCAGTATTTTTATTACATTCGGGAAACAGAAACACTCTGCCAAGATCTCACTTGTGTAGCTTGTATCACTTTGGATGAAGCCTGTTAGGCTCCTATCAGAGGCACCAGGAGAAAAAAGGGTTGCAGGGGCAAAGCTCCTTCGCAGCCCGGGGGCAGGGCCGGTGTTACCATTTAGGAAGTTAGGCGGTTGCCTAGGGCGCCAAGATTTGGGGGTGTCAAAAAGCAGGTGTTTTTTTTTTTTTACATCGTTCCTACACCCGCTCCCTGAGCGTGCCGTTGCTGCTCCACTTCTCCTGCCTCCCAGGCTTGCGGCGCCAA
>NC_048321.1:15071047-15132918 GCF_013100865.1 Trachemys scripta elegans
GACATGTCCGGCTTTTCGGCAGTCAAACCCCCGTCCGGGGGGAATTGCCAAAAAGCCGAACATGTCCGGGAAAATGGCGGCTCTGCTCCTCCCCGACTCTTCGGCTCTGTTTAAGAGCCGGGCTGCCCCAGCACTACCGGCTTCGGGCAGCCCCCCTGCCTCCAGACCCTGCGCCCCCAGCCGGGCACTTCCCCGCCCGGGCTCCGGCGGCGCAGGGTCTGGAGGCACGGGGCTGCCCGAAGCCGATAGCGTTCGGGCAGCCCGGCTCTTAAACAGAGCCGAAGAGTCGGGGAGGAGCAGAGCCGCCATTTTCCCGGACATGTTCGGCTTTTTGGCAATTCCCCCCGGACGGGGGTTTGACTGCCGAAAAGCCGGACATGTCTGGGAAAAAGAGGACGTATGGTAACCCTAGTTTAACCCTAGGCTGCAGTTGAAGAATGCTGGAAGTTGTATAAATTAATATATTTTCTCTTTCAGAGTTGGTAAATCTTGTATGTCACTGAGATAAAACTAAAGCTTTTTGATTTGGAGTGGCTGGTCCTTTGGATGGGGAAATGTGCCATTTAATCCTTCTCCTCCCTCTTCTTGCCTTCAGGAACAGTTGTGATACCCAAGCTTGGTGATGGTTGCTACTGATGTTGACTTGCCCACTGGAATTGGAACAGCTCTTTGGATTCACCTGACCAAAGATGCTGAGTTCAATTTGCTTCCCCATTGAGGTTCAGAGATGACAATGGGGAAGGAAACACAGTCAAAAGACGAAAAGGGAGAGATACACTGAAGATTAAAAAGAGTTTGAGGTTACCATGTTTTCATTCTGTACCTTTCACAGATGAGGGAAGCAGTTGAATTTGGCTTTTGAAGCTCACCAGAGGTTTCCCTGATAAAGCCAACCTCCGTGCTGTGTTGAAAATGCATACCAATTATATTACACTGCACTCTTAAATGTGTCTAGATATTAACAGGAGAGAAGGGGGGACTGGGGCAGAAGTGAAAGTTCTCATCCAGAGGTCGTACTTTATGACATAAGAAACAAGGGGTAAAACTTATGAAGTGAATCTTCTCCAGCTGACTAATCAACCATCAACACCTGCAAGGGAGGGATAGCTCAGTGGTTTGAGCCTGCTAAACCCAGAGTTGTGAGTTTAATCCTTGAGGGGGGCCACTTAGGGATTTGGGGCAAAATCAGTACTTGGTCCTGCTAGTGAAGGCAGGGGGCTGGACTTGATGATCTTTTGGGGATCCTTCCAGTTCTATGAGATAGGTATATCTCCATATATTATTTATTATTAAGATCATTGGGTCCATGAAGAATGAATGATCCACATTTGGTGAGAGGTGGAGTGGTTCCCTGGAATGTTTTTGCAGTCTTCGCTTTCTTTTTAGGGGTCCCCTAAACAGAGGTTTAGGGTAGGTCTCCCGGCATAGAGGGCAGCAGCTGTTTTGCAAGAAGGTGATAGTTTTGAGGTTTATAGAGTTTGGTTGACACCTTAGATTTCCCCTTCCTCCCCACCCCATTCACTTCATTTCAAGAGCTAAATATGAGCAATGGGGCCAGCTAAGTCAAATCTTTACCTTCAGTTTTTAGCTAACAAAGCGTCTTTATTGAATGAGACCATCTCCACTCTGAAATAATCAGTTATTAGTGATATTAATAACAATGAGTCAGGACTGGATGAAACCCTTCTCAGAACAGGATCTGCGTTTGCTGGTTCCCACACTCATTGTGTGACTTGTTTATAAAGACCTAAGGACAATATAACAAATGGGGAAATCCTCCTCTTCAGCCAACTTGGTGAGGCTGGGGAGGGGAAAGGGGGAATGAGAGAAGGACCAACATATCTCCAGAAAGAGTAATTGGCAAAGGGCCCTTTTTTCTTTCTGTGATCATAACTAGTCCTTATAAAGTGATTTTCATCTGTTGGTCTCAAAATGCCTTGTAAAGGATGTCAAGGCCATTACCAGTGTCCCCATTACAGATGGGGAAACTGAGGCACACAGCAATGGTGTGACTTGACCAAGCTCTCTAAAAGAGTCTAGATCAACTGCCTTCTGCTATGCTGTAATTAAATCCTCCTATCCTACTCTGCCAAGTCATAACCACAAGGGATGACCAGATCATCCAATCCAACCTCCTGTATATCGCAGGCCTTCAACACCACCCAGCCCCTGTGCACTAAACCCAACAATGAAATAGACCAAAGTATTTCAGCCCACAGGAGACTGAACTATTATATGTCAGGCAGAGACTGGGAGGGACTGAAGTGCACCAATGCCTGAGACCCCTGCAAGGGCAGGGAATGGATTGAGAGACTCCCAGGTGAACCTGGCGGTGACTGACGGCAGCCCTGAAGCATGAGATTTTAGGGACATCTGATATGAACCAGAAGGGACCCTCAGGGCTCCCGAGCCTTGTCAGCCACCATCACAAGCCACCCCATCATACAATCCCACTCATCAATTTGTTCAGCTTGCTCTTAAAACTAATTAAGTTGTTTTTCCCCACAACTTCTATTGGGCGGCTGTTACAAGACTTAGTCCTCTGGTGATGATTAGAAACCTTCTACTTTCCATCTTGAATTTTTTCATGGCCAGTTTATCCCCATTTGTCCTTTAGCTTAAATAGCTTCACTGTCCCTGGTGTTTACCACCTGATGTAGTTCTAGAGGGCAATCAGATCCCCTCTCAGTCTTCACTGTGCTAAGTTAAACCCACCAAGCTCTTCCAGTCTCCTCTCATAAGAGAGGCCCTCCATTCTCTTGATCATCCTAGTAGCTCTTCTTTGCACTTGTTCCAGCTTGAACTCCTCTTTCTTGAACATGGGTGGCCAGAATTATAGTTTTCCATATGAGGTCCTACCAGTACCTCGTGCAGTGGCACTAATACTTCCCTATCTCTGCTAGAAATGCCACGTCTGATAACAGCAAATGCAAACCTAGCCACACCACATAGGTGGCTCATAGTCATCCTGCGGTCAACGCACACACGTAGGTTGGTCTCTCCTCCTCTCATTCCCAACTGATGAGTCCATACTTATAGCAGAAATTCTTCTGGTTAGACTGTAGGTGCATGACCTTACACTTCGTACTGTTGAATTGTATTCCATTTCTGTCACACCAGTCTTCAAGCTCATGCCGATCTTCTTGTGTAATATTCTGATCCTCCTCTGTATCATCTGCAAATTTCACGAGCACACTCCTATTTTTTGTGCCAAGGTCATTAATAAAAGTACTGAATAAGATCGGTCCCAAGACTAGCCCATGAGGAACTCCACTAGTAACCTCCCTTCAGGCTGGAAATTCACCTTTCAGCACAACCCAGTGTCTTCTCCCCTTTAGCCGGTTTCTTGACCACCTTGCCATTCCTTTACTAATTCCCATCTTCTCTAATTTAGCTAAATTTCCTATGTGCTACCATGTCAAATGCTTTGCTGCAGTCCAAGTATATTAGATCTACTGCATTTCCCAAGTATCAGAGGGGTAGCCGTGTTAGTCTGAATCTGTAAAAAGCAACAGAGGGTCCTGTGGCACCTTTGAGACTAACAGAAGTACTGGGAGCATAAGCTTTCCTGGGTAAAAAGAAGAACAGGAGTACTTATGGCACCTTAGAGACTAACAAATTTATTAGAGCATAAGCTTTCGTGGACTACAGCCCACTTCTTCTGCTACTCTGTTTCCTGGGTAAGAACCTCACTTCTTCAGATGCAAGTCACTTGCATCTGAAGAAGTGAGGTTCTTACCCACGAAAGCTTATGCTCCCAGTACTTCTGTTAGTCTCAAAGGTGCCACAGGACCCTCTGTTGCTTTTTGCATTTCCCAAGTTTCTTACTATTTTACAAGACGCATGTTTTGCCCCATGTTTGGACCCTTTAACACCTATAAGGACATTAGGGATTATTATTTGTGTTGAGATCCTACCCATAGGGGTGTGTCTAGGCACCAGTGCAGCAAGAGTGTGCCTGGGGCAGCAAGCCACGGGGGGGGTGGCGTGTCAGTCGCTGTGAGGGCGGCAGTCAGGCAGCCTTCGGCGGCATGCCTGCGGGAGGTCCGCCGGTCCCGCGGTTTCGGTGGCAATTCGGCAGCAAGTACGCCAAAGCCGCGGGACCGGCAGACCACCCACAGAAACGCCACCAAATCCGCGTGACCGCAGACCACCCACAGGGATGCCGCCGAAGCCCGCCTGACTGCCGTGCTTGGGGCGGCAAAAAACATAGCCTACCCGCAATGGATGCATTAGAAACTTGTGTAAATGCGGTATTCATTTGCACTCTCGATTGCTCGTCCCCCTACAGGAATTATTTTTGTTTAGTCCTTGTACAAACAGGGCCTTAGCTTGCATGTGAATGATCCTCTGTGATTCCCTCCCCTCTGGCAGATGATCATTGAGCTTTCTAGGGCCTACCTCCCATTAGGAGAAATTAAAACAAACAAACAAAATCCTACTGTTGGTTCCCAGTGTTGCCACTGAACAGGTTTTAGGGAAAGCAGACAAGGCGCCTGCGGCCGCGACCACTGTCAACATCTCTCACATAACCTAGCTCAGACCAGTTCGAAGTGACACAGTGTGTCCAGGGCGATCAATGTTGCTGCTACTGGTGGGAAATTTTCTCAGAATTTTCCTCCTGTAGACAGGGCGGAGTGATACAATCCGCCGCCAGACAGTCCCAACGCCGTAAATTCATTACCTTGGCCCCTGGCATCTTTGGCTAAGGATACCATATTAGCACCCTTTTAGCAGGTTGGGCTTAGATGTGGGTGTTTTTTCTGGCAAGGCGCTAAAACGGCTTCCCTGGACAAAGGTCCTGTCTGCTTTAGGAAATTGACCTGTTGCTGACAGTGGATGCTCCCCCTGCACTGGCGACGAGAAGTTTAACTGCTAGTGCAGACAAGACCCAAGCATCTCCAGCACCACTGTTGAAACCTGATCAAGACTTGGTAGAACCAAGCAATCTGCTCTTCGTGGAGTGGAGAGAAGAGGTCCTTTTTAGCTGTCACGGAGCACTGCATGTATTGGTCCAGTGCAGCTGTATTTTCAGGTGATTGCCCTCTGTGCCGAGGAGTAGCTGGCTTCACATGATCCGTAAGGAGGACAGAAACATGTACAGGGATAAAAGAATTTTGTAATGGGTATTTTGGCTATACGTGCAACCTGTGTCATGCCCTAATATTATAAGCTTTATCTTCAAAACACTGTACAAACACTAAGGCTAGGTCTACACTTACCTCCGGGTCCGGCTGTAAGCAGTCGATCTTCTGGGATCGATTTATCGCGTCTTGTCTAGACGCGATAAATCGATCCCGGAAGTGCTCGCCGTCGACGCCGGTACTCCAGCTCGGCGAGAGGAGTACGCGGCATCGACGGAGGAGCCTGCCTGCCGCGTCTGGACCCGCGGTAAGTTGGAACTAAGGTACTTCGAATTCAGCTACGTTATTAACATAGCTGAATTTGCATACCTTAGTTTGAAGTGGGGGGGTTCGTGTGGACCAGGCCTCAGTAATGAATCCTTACCACAGCCCCAGGGGGAAGGAATTACCACCATACAGATAAAAATAATAAATGACTTCTTTTCTAAGGGGTAAACTGAATCAGAGCTCTTAAGTTACTGACCTATGGTCATAAAGTGATAGAGCCAAGAGGGTGGATTGATTTAAATCACCTTTTTTTATCATGATTTAAATCAGGAAACCTTGGTTTAAGTCTTTGATTTTAATCTTGTTTTGCATTTGTACTTTTTGGTTATCTTCCTAAAGAAAGGTGGTTTGTTATGGGTTGGTATAGTTTGGTCATGCTTTTTGCTAATCAGGAGGATCTACTATATTTATGTAAGTAGAATCTCGGGGTTGGAAGGGACCTCAGGAGGTCATCTAGTCCAACCCCCGGCTCAAAGCAGGACCAATCCCCAGACAGATTTTTACCCCAGATCCCTAAATGGCCCTGTAGACGTGCCCTTTGTTGCTTGTTGCACAAATTTGTGGGAGACCACTCTTTCAAACACCAGTGTCCTTTTATTTTCCCACCACCACTTATATACAGCTTTATACAGTTCACTCCCAGGCAGGTAGCCCCTTAGGGGAACAGCTTGCTTTCCCAGCTAGCTGGGAGCAACAGGTCCTCGCTTTCCTGTTCCTCCCCTCCTACTTCCTTCCTGCTAGCTTTATAGGCCTTGCCCCATCAAGCTCACAGGTGTCTCTCCTTTAGGGCTTTAATCCCTGTCAGCTCCAATCTCTTCCCCTTACTGGGAGCTGACCTAGCAGGCTCTGAGCTACCAGGGGCAGAGTCAGTGCCTTTTGGCCAGCACCTTGTTACAGGCCCCCTCAAGGATTGAATTTATAACCCTGGGTTTAGCAGGCCAATGCTCAACCACTGAGCTATCCCTCCCCCCTGCTCATTATTTGGGCAGGGATCTTCACCCCACATTTTGACTGCAGTATCTAAGTAAAACATTCATGCTTGCCAGTGAAAACAGAAATGGCCTCTGACAAAGTTATTTTCCTAAGAAGTCACTCAAAACTACTTTCATAATCTTTTTTGTATTCCACGGAAGCCTGCGGTCAGCCCTTGGAAATATTTCTGCTGTTTTTAAAAAGTCTGTCTTCATCTACATTGCAAACATTTCATGATTCAGGGTCTGACATGAGACATTCCATCCCAGGGCAGCAGAGGAGGAGTGGACATTACACAAGAAAATGGCTTGCGGACCCACCGGACTGTGCTGGAGGGATCCTGCAGGAGCAGTGTCTAGCCTTCCTTAATCAGAAAGTGAGGGGCTGCCTCAGGATAAAGGGGAAAAAGAAGTACCAGGGGGTAGTCTCCAGAAAACTCACCTTGGAATGTGGGAAATTACATACATTTTGGCTATTTGCATATAATGGACAGTGGTCCAATATATAGTCAAATCAAGAAAGCACATGAAATATCACTTAATTATATTGGTACTAGAATTTTGATTTAGCCTAACCCCCATTAAAAAAAATAAAAAGGTAGAATTCTCAGCACTACCCTCCCTGATGCTCTCTAAAAGGCACAAAAACAACAAGGAGTCTGGTGGCACCTTAAAGACTAACAGATATATTTGGGCATAAGCTTTTGTGAGTAAAAACCTCATGCCCAAATAAATCTGCTAGTCTTTAAGGTGCCACCAGACTCCTTGTTGTTTTTGTAGATACAGACTAACACGGCTACCCCCTGATACTTAATAGGCACAGTGATGCAGTGGGCAGGCCAAGGGGCTGGGAGTCAGGAAATCTGGGTTCTACACCTGGCTCTGTCATTGGCTTGCTCACCTCTCTGTGTCTCAGTTTCCCCACTTATAAAATGGGGGTAATAATGCTAAATCACCGAAATAAAATGCTTTGAGATCCACAGGTGAAAAGTACGGTGTGAGAGCAAAGTATTATTGTTAACCCGAAAATTATTGTTCTGCACAAACACACCCATGATTTATAAAACTGATTGGATTAGAAAAGCCAGAAAGGTACCTCCTTAACTAGCATTTTCTGAGCTGCAGTGAGGATATGAATTTGTATCGTGTTACCTCTCTCTCTCTCGTTCTTCCATGCATAAGTTCTCACGAAAGGATAGTAAAAATTAGAGCTGTTTGGAATTGTTTCTTTCTCCGGAGAAAAATTTGACGACAAATGGAAAAAAAAAATAATTTTCGTCAATTTTAGTGTGTGGAAAATTTTGATTTTTTTCCTCAAAAAATGTTTTTTTGTTTTGTTTGTTTTGTTTTTTTGCCAGATACTTTTTGATTTTTAGTTAGCCAACAAAAAAATCAAAGGTTTTTGAGGAAAGCAGTCACTTTCTATGAACATTTTAGTGCAGTTGAAAACTCAATTTTCTGCACAAAATAAGTCTTGATGGAAAATGTTTGACCGGCCCTTGTGGAAATGTAATCTAAAGGCAGTACTTGTGCTAGAATTGCTTCAGAACAGGGTCTGAGAGTGGTACTTGGAGGGCTGAGGGTGGCTAAGAAATAAGGTATGATGAATTCTGCCTTCTGATATGGGACTGCACTTTCCGTTGATGGAAGACTGGCTTCTATTTTTGCTCAAAAGGCAGATGTTTGAACACTGGCCTTGACTTCATTTCAGGAGCCAGTGCTTTCAGTCTACAGCTTTGGAAATGTCTGAGTCGATTAGAGACATTGGTTTAATATCTAGGGCTGTTGGCACCAACAAATCTTTCCTCTGTCCCTCTGGCAGAAATAGCGGTGCCTCGGTAGGTTTCTGTACCGTGTTTCAAATTATACAGACCAAGGGGCTTGGGCTTTAAACCTAGAACAGTGATACTCGGACCGAGACTCATGATCTGCAAGCGGCTCTTTTCTGTGTCTCCTGCGACTTTTTGCCGCATGTGATATTAAAACACTGTGTGATTTAATTATTAACCAGTCAGGATGTGTTTACTATGTTAACCAATTGCAGTTGATAAAATAATACTTGGTCAGTCATTTTGCTGTGAAAATAATACTGGTAGTTAGTTATAGAATTTCCCGTCATAGTGTTTAAGTATGAATAGTACTATAGTAAATGAAACAATGGATTAACACATCTTTTGGGTAATGCTGATCGCTAATTTGACTCCCGAACCACTAAGTATCACTAACCTCAAAAGATCATTTCTAGCAGCACCTTGGATGCTGCCTCCTCTGCTCTTTGGATTCCCCAGAGAATCACTTCCCTTTAAACTGGTTGGGCAAAGGAATTCAGCTTCATTGTCTGTTCTCTGTGATCCATCTCTCTTCTGCTCTCTCAAAGCATTGAGGTTTATTTCTGGGCCACTCACCCTGGTTGAAAACACTGAACTCGTTTCAAAAAGAAAAAAATCAAACCAATCAACCCTTTAATGTAGCTCCAGGGCCGTAATCAGAGCAAATGCATAGGGGGGTTGAAAGTGACACATGGGTATACCTGGTTAAAGGCAGCTAAAATGAGGTAATTCACACCTTCTGTCCCTGAATGTGTTACATCAGTTTATAGTGAGACACTCTTATACATCAACAAACTGAGAGGCCAGAAGAAGGTATAAATTACACCATCCTTGCTGCCTGTAGACTCACTTTGCCATGTGTCACTCCGACCCCCACCTTCCCCAAGCATTCAGTTCACACATGTACCCAGTTAGTTGGCCTTGTCATTTTTAACATGCCGCTCTCAACCCCAAACGCCTTCACGCCACTCGCTCCGAGGCCCGCCAGTCGGTTTTGGGGACACACTTGCCTTCATCCCACACAATCTTGCGGTTGTCACTCTACATTTTTGACATCAGAAGTGTGAAATTCTGAAACCAAGGTTATAGAAAACCCGGTACATGTTAAAGAAGCGAAGCCCACATCATTTCTCTGCTGTCAGTTTTGCTTATATCATTCATTTTCTGCCTTGATCAGGCATAAATGGTTTGCTGCTACTACAGGGACTGGGGATGTGGGGCAAACTGCCTGGCCAGTGCTAGTGCCCTATGAGTCACTTCTCAAGGGCCATTGTTCTGTTCATCACACCTAACACAAGGGGAGGGATAGCTCAGTGGTTTGAGCATTGGCCTGCTAAACCCAGGGTTGTGAGTTCAATCCTGAGGGGGCCATTTAGGGATCTGGGGCAAAAATCTGTCTGGGGATGGGTCCTGCTTTGAGCCGGGGGTTGGACTAGGTGACCTCCTGAGGTCCCTTCCAACCCTGATAGTCTCTGATTTTATGATAAGAGGACTTGACTATGCTGTGCTGCTGTTGGCTGGTTGAAATAGCTGAGGGAATGAAAAGGGAAGGCCAACAAAGGTCTGAGTCAGAAATGGGATGTCCACTGGCACCGAGCGGACAGCGGAAAGCGCTTGATGAGTAAGTTCATGCTCATGACCCAGCATAAGTGACAAACCCTCAGTGAGGCTTGGTGGACTGCCAAGAAATAGGAAGGCTGAGTCAGCAGAAAGAGACAGTCCATGGTAGAGAAACCGTGCCTTGATTTTAAGGAATCGTTTTACAAAGTTTTCTACAAACTCGGAGCACTTTGGGATTTTGCATAGAGGATAATAAAGGCAGCAACGCTACTGTGCTGGCCGCAGGGTGGTAATGGTGGGTGGATTGCGTGTTACTATGCTGTGTCATTTTCAGACCTGACCTTGGCAGCAGATCAGTCTGCGAGGTTGTGGATGTCAGGCAGTGAATAAGCGGTAAACTGGCAGGCAGCTGCCCTCTTGTGGCAAAATGAGGTATTAAGTAATTGAGTCACATTTGTTTGCAGATGTGCAATAATTTATCACAGTCGTTATTAGGCAGTGGGCCAGATTCTGCTCTCAGTCAAATCTGGAATAAGTCCATTTTCCAGATTTATGCAATTGTAACTACGAGCCAAAACTGGTCCTGTATGTTCAATATTTTAAACGTTGTAAAAACCCTCTCATTTAATTAAATGATGAAAAGCGTCTACGTATTTTCCAGAAAATTCAGTGGAAGAAGCGGAGTGTTGCATCAATCATTTAAAGTCACATCGCTCAACTTGCTCTGATACTAAACATTCCTTACAGCCCAAAGTCGGATTTCATCAGAGAGCCAGGCAGGAAGCGCTGCGCTTGTCAGTGACTTTCCAGAGAATTTACAGAAAAGCTGGGCCAGCAGCCACGGTGTGGCCACGGACTGTGGTTTTTTAAATTTATCTTTTTAAAACTGGGTAGAAAAACTGGGCTTAGTTCTAATCCCCTTCACAGTACGATGTCTTAGCTGAAACAATCTATGGTGATCCCGGAGGGACCTTTCCCTCTAAACGACTGAGTTAATAACATCACCTCCTGCTGCTTAAATTAGTCTTAGAAGCTAGCTAAGGTGCTTCTGCAGCAGAGGCCAGGAGATCCCCCTTCCTCATTCTGTGATCTCAGACAGCCTCTTGAGTCCCTTTGAAGTGTCAGGATCCTTGGTTCTATTACTGCCTCTAGAAGGTAGTGTGTGCTAATGGTTAGAGAGGTTCTAGTGCCAATTCTGCTACTAATTTGCCATTTGACTCCATTCCAATGGGTACGTCTACACTGCAATTAGTCCCCCGCAGCTGGGGGATTCAGGCTCATGCAGTCCACCCATCTGTGACTCTCCCAGAGCCCAGGTTCCAACCAGAGCTTGAATGTCTACACTGCAATTAAACGGCCCCTTAGCCCGGGCCCCTTGAGCCCGACTCAGCTGGCACGGGCCACCACGGGTTTTTATTTGCAGTGCAGACGTACCCTTCCAGGCTTTCCTATCATTCTGCTGTGTGATTGGGGCACCAAATCCCTCCCCTGTAGAAAAGAGAGAGAGCTTCAGAGGCTGGGTGTGAGGTTCATGGATGAATGTCGGTAAAGCTCTGCACTGTCGACAGAAGGCATTGCAGAAGGGTGAAGTGTTATGCCAAAGGACTGGGGGAAATTCTCCCGCAGAAGTCAAGGGGATCATAGAAATCATAGAATGTCAGGGTTGGAAGGGACCTCAGGAGGTCATCTAGTCCAACCCCCTGATCAAAGCAGGACCAATCCCCAGACAGATTTTTTGCCCCAGATGGCTCCCTCAAGGATTGGGCTCACCACCCTGGGTATAGCAGACCAATGCTCAAACCACTGAGCTATCCCTCCTGTTGATCTGCTGTGGATTTCCTGAGGTCCTTGTTACCTGTCGAAACGCCATCAAGAGGCACGGTCTATGGTGGATCTCCTGGTTCCATCTCTTTCTGAGACAAGTTGCTGTTCCAGATGATTTTACACTTTCCACCAGTGGCTGAAAATGGAATTCAGAGAATGGGGCGGGGGGTGAATGGGAGAATGCCAAGTTCAAACGATCTCATCAGAAAACTTGTAGCAGTGAAATTTCCCAGTACGTGCTTCAAATTGCTCTAAGCAAGGTGCTGATGCCACTGAACAGAGGTGCCTTCTGGCTTATCTGCTTCTTGAGACCATTCACAACGGAGTCTTTTTATCTAAGGTCAGAGCAGAGTCTGCTCCTGAAAACCTTTTACGCACAAGAAAAGCTTCACTGAAGACAGTGGGGCTGGGCATGGGAGTAAGGGATTGCAGGCCCTCTCCTTGGGCCACTGATGTCACTGCAGGCTCTGGCCCCATGTTACCAGCGAAACAATTGAATTGCAAGCAGGTCTTTGGGTTGGATTATATCCAGTTAAACCATTGAACACAGAGATCTATTTCCTACACTGATATATGGGAGAGGAGACTGCTGGACCCAGCAGGAGCTTAACAAAATGGCAGAACTGTAAAAAGGTAGTTTCAAGGAGCCTTGAGAAGGATGGCAGGCACCTGTTGCATGTGGCCCAGGTCACCAGATGCCTGGAAACAATCCATAAGACTGACTATTAATGTAAAGAGTTAGTTTTATTTATCATGTCCATTCTGGCTGGATATCTACACAGCCCTGACTATGACCCAAAGTCTAGCATACACCAAGTCTAAAACCTGATATGGATTCCTTAGGGAGTCTACTTTGGTTATTCCAAAGTCCTGGTTTGGAGTGGAGAGGGGGTCATTCTAGGACAGTACTGCAGTCCATGCCAGGACCGGCTCCAGGCACCAGCTAAGGAAGCAGGTGCTTGGGGCGGCCAATGGAAAGGGACGGCACGTCCGGGTCTTCGGCGACGGGTCCCTCAGTCCCTCGCTTCCTCTTTGATCTGCCGCCGAAGAGGAAGGGAAGGAGTGAACGACCCACCGCCGAATGGACCGGCGCGATAGAGCTGCTGCTGACATGCCACCGGTCGGGTTTTTGGGGTTTTTTTCGCCGCTTGGGGCGGTGGAAAACCTGGAGCCGGCCCTGATCCATGCAGTTGTGTTTGTTACCATAGGCTTTTGAGCACTGAAATGGCAGATGGACGGGTTGCAATACAGCCTCCCATTCCCACACTCAGCTCATCTACTCGTTCACAGGAAAGAGCTGCAGGAAGATGGGCTTTTCTGTGTTTTGGACTGGGTGCATATTGGATAATTACGAAGTGCTGTGCGTTGAATAAGGCTGCTTCTGCTACCGAGCTTTAATGCTGTCTTTGGTCTCTTTGATTTTCTAGACATTGATTATCTCACCTCAGTCCTGTAATGTGCTAGAGAACTGGCTCTATGATGAAACTTCACAACGCTGCTGCTACCAGTGTCCCTCAGGTCAGTATGTTTGTAACTCGGGAACAATTAACAGGCAAACGTTCCGGCACATCTTACTGGTGCAAATGCACTAGTCAACATGAAATGGTGGGGGGAGTTCTTTCTGTTCCCTGCATATGTGTGCCGTGTGCAGTTTTATGAATGAGCAACAGGTCTGGATCCAGATCCCCTCCCCTCAAACGTCCCAGTGATCTGCAGTATGAAGGGCATAAGCCCCGGCTTGTTTTTAGGCATTGACAGTTTTGTCAGTGCGGCTTGCAGACATTTAGGCTGGTCTACACTTAAAATTTAGATCAATGTAGCTACGTTGGTTGGGGAGGGGACGACAAATCCAACCCCCCCCCCCCCACACACACACCCTGCTCACTCTATGCAGACCTAACCCTCAGCAGGGAGGTAGCTATGCTGACAGAAGGATCCTTCCATCGCCACTGCTACTGTCGTTGTGGGAGGTGGTGTTCCTACACTGATGCAACAACCCCTTCCTTCCATCAGCGTAGGCAGTGTCTCTATTACAGGGTTCTGCCAGCATAGCGACAATGGAACAGCCAGACCAATATCGTCTCCGGGGTGTAAACATGCCCTGTGGACTTGGTCTGGCAAGGAGCTGTGCCACTAGCAATAAGGCACTCAGCACCTCGTTGGAGGTGCTCAGAGCCTTTGCAGAATCGGGTCCTTAATTTGCATCCCGCTGAATTTTTGCGTGGTCGCGTCCAGTGGTGCGAAGCACGTGGACAGACGGTGTAAAACGCTGCCAGCGTGAATTGCTGGTGTTTTGCACCCACTGCTGCGAGGGACTGCACCAGAATCGGCCCCACGGATTTGCTGCTGCAGGGTTTCCAACTGTCCAGTAAAACTGTGAAGCTCAATTTGCATCCGATCGCAGGCCATAAAAATAGCAAACGGCACCGGGGAAACTCTGTCGCTTTCTTCAGAGTCAAAACAGTTTAGAAAGTGTTCCAGAGGAGAGGGAGGTGGGCAGCTTGTTTTCAGCGCCAGCAGCAGGCCGCTCGGTAGCTAGCATGACTCATGAAGAGTAACAAGCCTTGTGGTCAGAAACAGGAAATGGCTTAGAGAGACCAAGTCCCGGAAATGCCTGAAGCTAGCCCCATTGGCCAAAATAGTTCAGTGGGCGGGGCATTTTGTGGCATTTCCCTCTCGGTAAAAATGTTTTTCTTTTCTTTTTTTTTTTCTCAAAAGGAAATTTTTGACATTTATTTGTTCGGCTGATAGCGTGCGGGGGTATTGTGCTTGGCTGCGAGCATTTGCATGAAGTTGGATTGGGTCAATAGCAGGACATCCTGCGCTGTGGCCATGTGATGTCAAGACTATACCAGGGCTCCTGAGAGACCCACCCCTGTGTGTGGCCAGCCGAGACTTTACAAATTAGGAAGAGGGAGACTGCTTCCAGTAAAACAAGAAATTAGGGATGACGAAGCTGCTTTTACCCAGTTTGGAACCTACTCAAATGGATGGACAGCCATCTGTCTTGTGTCTACACCATCCAAATCCCACATCTGGGCAGGGGGTTAGACTCGGGACCCTGGCGGTCCCTCCTAACCCTATGGTTCTATGATCCTCAACTGGGGTATGTCAGTGTAGCTTCGTTGCCTTCAAAGGGGCTTCACCGTTTTTATAGCAGCTGCAGATGTGGGAGTTGTTACATTTGATTTGTACCTGAAGGATGTTGGCTTGGTGTTGTGCTTAAGGAAGACTGGGGAGGAGGAGAGAGGAGAAAAGCGGGGGGAAATCTCGGGGGAGAATAGCATTAAAAAGGGATCAGAGAGAGGAATATTCCCTGGACAAATAGATACTATACTACAGGGGTCGACAACTTTTCAGAAGTGGTGTGCCGAGTCTTCATTTATTCACTCTAATTTAAGGTTTTGCGTGCCAGTAATACATTTTAACGTTTTTTAGAAGGTCTCTTTCTAGAAGTCTATAATATATAACTAAACTAGTGTTGTATGTAAAGTAAATAAGGTTTTTAAAATGTTTAAGAAGCTTCATTTAAAATGAAATTAAAATGCAGAGCTCCCCGGACCGGTGGCCAGGAGCCGGGCAGTGTGAAGTGCCACTGAAAATCAACTCACGTGCCACGTTCAGCACACGTGCCATAGGTTGCCTGCCCCTGCTGTACTACATAGCAAAAATGACACTAAACGGATATTAAGGTTGCAAAATCAAGCCCACAAAAGTTAGGAAATGCCAGAATTAAGGTTGTCTGTGCCATCCTCCCTTAGCTGCTCACCCCAGTCCCAGTCCCCCAACCTCAGCTCCACGCCTGCATCCCTGAACCTGTCCACTAGACCAGACCACCTTCCTCCCAGCAGAATCCCAGAGTAGGCCAGCAGTGTTTACTCCCTGGGCTGCTGGTCAGATGTTCCACAGCCACACTCCGCCTGCCCTCTGCAGTGCATTATTTCAGCCTCAATTCCTGACACAGCTGGTCGCTAAAGGGAATAGCTATTTTTTTTTTAAAAGGACCATGTTGCAGGCCTGTGCACCGGCATCGCAGTGGTTGCCACCCTAGTGAGACTGGTTTCAGACAGTGGGAGGTGGGAGCCACGTAGCTGGGAGTTGTCTGGTGGCATTTAGTCACCTAAATATAGCACTGATGCTGTCACCTGCGCCGCCCACGCTGGGCTTGCCAGAACGTTTAGCGAGTGTGTTGTTTTCCTCCGAGTCGTTAGCCCGGAGGGTTGTGTTATGCAGAAAGAGGTGGGCCGTTTTCCTGGAGTCTTTCTCGCCCCCCCCCCCCCCCGTGCCCCATTCCCGCGCTGCTGCTGGGATTTCTCATTGTGCATTTGCTGCTGCCACGGTGCCTTCCTCTGTGGTCGTGGTTACCCACCTCCCAGCAACTCCTGGGGTCAAGCTTTCTGCAGCCCTTCTGATCTCCATGATATAGCCAGGGCATTCGTTAGCCCGCGGACCCAGCTGCTTAGAATACTGACCTTTTAGAGGTGCCTCTGGCCCAGCCACCCCTGCTTGGCCTCCTTCCACGCCCCAGCACAGCTTTTGAGGGCGCACCTCTGCCCCTTCAAGCTCCCGTTTGCACCAGCATCCCAGAGGTGCTGGCGGCAGTTGAGAGGAAAGCAGATATCTAGGCAGTCAAACGTTGAGCACCGGCCCTGGGGGTTGCTACCATAGACCTGAAGGAGCCAGTGAGGAGCAATTGTCTGAGGAATCTGCGTGGCAGTGGGGCACTTCCCTGCAGACCTGCCAGCCACCTCTGTCTTCCCATTTGTAACCTCCCTGCGCAACGATCCCAAGCCCTGCACCCTGGAATAGCATTACTGCAGCCCGGGTGACAGGTGCAGAGAGCAGATCCAGCCTAGTATTGTGTGGGAGGTGACCGCATGGACTGAGGCGCCTTCGGCCGTATAACAGGGTGACTGTCCCCTAAAGGGCAGTAAGCACTAGTGGTCAGTCAACACCTGTTCTGTGCTGTGTCTCTTTAAGCCCTTGGACTTTTTAAGAGCAGATGAAGACCCAGGAAAGGCAGAGCTAGGTACTGGGGGAGAGGAAGATGGCCCCAGAGGAGATAGTTAAGGCTTGGGGAAAACCCAGGCTGCTGTTTCTTTAAGGGCCTGGGATCAGGAGCTTTGTGGAGTGGGCGGGGCAGGACTCCTCTCTCAGCCAATCAGGACACGCTCTGGGAGGGAAATCTATATATATACACACACACACACACACACTATCCTCCCTCAAAAGGAGTGGAGCCAGTGGCTGGGGGAGATCTGCAGGGGAATGCTCCTAGGGGGAGAGTGAAGGACTGACTGGGGCAAAGAGCCAGCCGGAGGAAGAAGCTAGCAGAGGCTCAACACCCCTAGCTCCAAGGAGGAGAGCCGGGGACTGGAGCAGAAAGCAGCCTGCAGCGGAATAGAAGATGACTCCAGCCAGGTAGGGGCTGGGCAGGATGAAATTTGGACTCTGAGACCTTTATTTTGATGGGAACCATTTCTGATGATAATCCAGGGTATTATTGGAAGAGAAGAGCCTATCTGAAAGGGAAACTGAGGCTTGGCACGTCTGAGCGACGCTTGGCCAGTAGAGGGCGCTGCCGGGCAGGCACAGCATTCTCTCCCTCTGCTTCTCTCAGAGCCCTTGGTAAGAGGCTTCTTACTTATTTTGCTTTCTGTCTTTCAGGCTATCATAAACGGAAAGAGTGTCCCACAGATCCAGACCGGGACTGTGGGCAGTGTGAACCCGAGCACTTCCTGAACAGGGAGCAAGGGAAGCCACGCTGCGAGGCCTGCGTGTCGTGCAAGCCAGGTATGTGTTTTGCTTAGCCCCTGCACTTGCATCATGCCGAGACCTTCTCTGGGTTTGGGCTAGGCCAGTTTCATTGTGTCTTGATTTCCTGCCTTTCCACT
Source organism: Trachemys scripta elegans (assembly GCF_013100865.1). Lineage (NCBI taxonomy): Eukaryota > Metazoa > Chordata > Testudines > Emydidae > Trachemys > Trachemys scripta. The sequence continues at coordinate 15,088,537 of NC_048321.1, forward strand.
ACCTGTCTGGACTGGCGAGGGAAGCTGTCTTATCTTAGTCCTTGATCCTCCAGCTGAAGCACAGGGCTGATGAGAGCCACCTCTCCAGTTAAGGTGCACTGCAGTAAGGTATCCCCATTACGTGAAACTGGTCCCATTTGTATATTTGGGTGGGTATCTCAATAGGACATCCAAAGGCTGCATTTGGGGTCAGTGGTGGAATTTGAATCAGGCTCTTGGAGAGTGCACGTCTGGCTATTTTACTTTTCTACGTTGTGCACCTACTTGAGCATCCAAATGCTTGACTTGGATGTTCTGTTCAGTTTTGAAAAGTCGTCCCACCACATGACATGACGTTAGAGAGAGGAACGAACCACGGAGCTTGGATCTGAATTCAGATTTGCATCTTGGTTCTCCCCAAGTCTGGATCTGGGGTTCTGGTACGGACCCATCTCTTGTGTTTTTTCACCCCAGTGGATTCCAAAGAGTTTTGCAGACGCAGAATTGAAGTGCAAGCCTTACTGGGATTGCAGCTACCTCTGGGGGGATGCACAGAGATGTTTAACAATGCACAACAACATTACCCACCAGGTTAGAACAGGGAGGTTAGCATGCTTAAGAGAAGCTACCAGGAAAATTTAGGAGGACGGAACGCAATTGCCTGAGCTAAAATTTGGCTCAAGCAGGAGAGTTAACACCCCGATCTTGCAAATGTGCAGTGAGCTCTTGACAGCCTACAAGTGGTTGGGATCCCAGTAAAAACATTTCATTCAGAACGGCATTTCCAGCAGTAGAATGGCCCCCTGTGCTGGCTCAGTACTTAGAGAGGGGAATGCCACCTACCATCTCACCGCGCCACTTCCTGCGGGACCTGGGATTTCCCCAGAGGTCTCTCATTCAGCTATTGACCAAGTCTGATTCCTGCTTGGTTGATCAGACTCCAGCCCATTGGTTCGCAGACTTCTCCTGCTCTTGTGACTTGAGTTGTCGCTGAACAGAACATTCATTATCCTTTCCAACTCTTCTCCTCCCCCTGCGTCTCCTCCATGCTAATTTTCTCTCACTCCCCCTTTCAGAATACGACCTTGTGGAGAAAGTCCCTTGCTCCTTCAATTCCAGAAGGGTGTGTGAGTGCCGAGCAGGGCTGTTTTGTAAGGTTGCCGTTCTGAACAGCTGTGCGCGATGCATTTCCCACACTGTCTGCAAGCCAGGATTTGGAGTCCTAGTCAGAGGTAAGCATCCCACCCATGCCAGCCAGTCTCCTCTGGCTTTGGCCTCTGGACGGTGCTGGCGACACAGCTCACGCCGTCGCGTACGGCTCGACGATCGCTTTTTTTTTTTCTTTCCTGCAGGCACCTCAGAAGTTGATGTCTCCTGCCAAGAATGCCCTTTGGGGACCTTCTCTGAGCGGCACTCCAGCACCGAACGCTGCAAGCCCCACACGGAGTAAGCCCAGATTTTTGACCGGCTGTCTAGAGCTAGAGCTGGAGCTGGAGCTGTGGGAGGGCTAGCTCAGTGGTTTGAGCATTGGCCTGCTAAACCCAGGGCTGTGAGTTCAATCCTTGAGGGGGCAATTTGGGGCTTTAGTTGGGGATTGGTCCTGCTTTGAGCAGGGGGTTGGACTAGCTGACTTCCTGAGGTCCCTTCCAACCCTGATATTCTATGATTCCATTTTTTTGCGGGGGAGGGATAGTTCAGTGGTTTGAGCATTAGCCTGCTTAAACCCAGGGTGGTGAGTTCAGTCCTTGAGGGGGCCATTTAAGGATCTGGGGCAAAAATCTGTCCGGGACAGTACTTGGTCCTGCTAGTGAAGGTAGGGGACTGGACTCGACTCAATGACCTTTCAAGGTCCCTTCCAGCTCTATGAGATAGGTATATCTCCATATATTATGGAAGCTGTCGCTCTTCTGGCACAAACTAGCCAAACCCAGCCCCAGGACAAAGGAGCAGCATTTTGCTAGTGAGCAAAGAGATTTGAGGGCATCCCTATTTCTCTTATTACTTACACAAGATTACATGGCCGAGGGGGTGGGGAGGTTTGAGGGTGGATGAATGAACCCCTCTAACCTCGAGCTCTCTTGACTAGAGTGGGTTAGACTTGAACATGAATTCAAGTCTAGATTTGCCTCTGGTTTAAAGAGATCCTGTGGGGCAGGGGGAGGAGTAATGGGAAGGGAGGAGCTTCTGGCTAAGGGCAGATGGCACAAAAACGAGCAAGGGGGTGCTTATCACTCAGGTAACCTCTCTCCTATCTTCCATTCCCCCAAGGATTCCTCATGCGTTTTTACTCTGTGACCTGTAACCTCTGTGTTCTCCTTCCCCTTCCCAGCTGTGCCAAGCTAAACAAAGTAGCCGTGGACAGCGGAAATTCCACACACGACCAAGTCTGCATGGACCCACCTCCCACCCACCTCACACCTGCCACTTTGTCTGCGAAATTCAGCAACGAGTCGAAGGATTCCGACAGGGCAAAAGCGCCGCTCCTGAACGAGCAGCCAACAACCGTGGGAGGCCAGCATTCCCACACTACCACAAAGCCAGTGACCAGCGCCAGCATCCTCACGAGTGATGCAGCCTCTGGTGATGCCAACTGGACTGCTGCGGGAACCGTCGGTGGATCGGATACAAAACACGCAGCTGGCACTTCTCCTACCTCAGATATAGCTACAGAAAAGACTGCCAAGACAGGTGATAGCACTGATAACGCACGTGATGAGTGCAGTACATGGGGGAGGGATAGCCCAGTGGTTTGAGCATTGGCCTGCTAAACCCAGGGTTGTGAGTTCAATCCTTGAGGGGGCCACTTAGGGATCTGGGACAAAATCAGTACTTGGTCCTGCCTAGTGAAGGCAGGGGGCTGGACTCAATGACCTTTCAAGGTCCTTTCCAGTTCTAGGAGATAGGATATCTCCATTAATTTAAAATTTGTTTAATTTAAGGCGGGCTTGGGTCTGCGTGCGTGTTCTGGCGTGGGAACGTCTTTCTCTCTCATACTGCCTGTGGACACCCCATACCTTTTCTTAAAAAAAATCCCAGCTTCATTAACAATACCCCCTCTGCCCGCTCTGTGTTGCAGGTGATGGGAGCTTTGTTCCCTGGGGTGCGGTGGTTCTTTGCAGCATGGTGCTTCTCGCTGGTATGCTGGCGGTTTGGCAAAGGAAGGCTTGCAAGAGGCGGATCTTCACCCCCAATGGGAAGAGTGAGTTTCCTGAGCCCTCTAGCTGTTCATTAACCCGTAGCATGCTGGTAGTGTCACCTGTTCTTGCAAAGGTTTGGGTGGCCGCTGCATGTGTCGGGGAGAGCGACCAGCCCCTGGGAGCAGGCAGGGCAGGGTGAGGGCTCCAGGCAGATCCTGACCTCAGGGTTTTCAACGTTAGAATCCTATAAGCAGTTCATGGAGGAAGAAAGAGATGGTGCTGCCATGAAACACAGGCTGCGTGGGGAGTTTCTCAGAGGCTGTGGGAGAAATGGTAACAAAATGTCTCTCCTCAGCACAGAACGGTGTCGTCTGGGGTCTGTTTTGTGTGTTAGCTGGTATAGCCCCAAGCGGAGAGAGGGGAAGGGTAATCTTCGTTGGTAATGATCAGATCTCGTCCTCCATATGTCCCAGAGCTACTTTGGTGCTGAACATGGTGTCTCTTTATTTTCTCAGCTCTTGATCTGTATCCAGTCACTACATGTAGACTCAAATCTTCAAGTCAGGGTAGGTGACTGATAGAGGCTGGAGCCATCTTTCTGGTCTATCGCAGAAGGTTTTCTAGCTGAATTTCAATCCATTTTTGTGTTAATTAGGACAACTGTTACTGAGTCACGTTTTTACCTTATTAGACTTATATGACAGGTGCTGGGGGAAAATGCATTGCATTGCTCTCTCCAGCACTATTAAAACGGTGCAACAGATGGCGCTCTTCCACCTGAATCGATGCCCTTGTGTAGTAAGTGGGGCCCAGTGCTGCTGGAGGTGTGCCGTTTTTTAGGTGGAACTTAAAATCACAGTGCCTGACCTGAAGGCCTTGTGGCTTGTGTTACAAAAGTAGAGAGGGCATTAACCACAGTACCCTAACCAAGCCCCAGCCTGAGTCATTACTGTCATGCTGTCTGGAGTGACTCAACAGGGCAGACACCCCAAACTGGTGGTGTATTCTAGACAGGGGCTCCGGATCGGGGAGGGGCAGGTGGCCAGGGCCCTCCCTCTTATTACCTGCGGTAAGGGCGAGTGACGGGGGGAGGGGCGAAGAGAAGTGAGCAGAGGGCGAGGCCTTGGGGGAAGGGGCGGCGCGGGGGGATGTGCCCATGGTTCGGGTGCCTGTGGGGCACCCCCTCCCCACGCTTTTAGGGTACTTCCAACACTCCTGGTTCTAGAAGTGGATTTCACCAAGCCAGTAAGAAATGCGAACTCCTTGATCACCATGCTAGCCTTACCACAGAGTCACAGACCGTCCCCTTAGACTCTGCAGTGTGTTTTGAAATCCAGACAAACTAGACTTTTGTGATAAATGATCACTTACCCCCCCAAAAATCACACCACATTCAGGTTACTTCCAGTCCCAAGAGACCAGTCACTTACCCCCAGATCAGTTAGCACCTGACAACGCCAACACCTGTAGCCAATCCTGTAATAAACTAGCTAAAGGTTTATTAACTAGGAAAAAGGAACCAGAGAGTTATTTACAGGTTAAAACACGAATGAGTTACCATCTAAATCGTAAGAGTGACAGAGTTGTAGTGATCGGTCCATTCCAAGTGTCTTTCAGGGCAGACCCAGGAGGCAGCCCTTGGGGATCTCTGGCTTCAACTTAGGCTACTTGCAGAGTGTTTGCGCTGTCAGTTTCCCCGGTGATAGTGAACCGGTGAAAGAAAAGCGCTGGTTTGTGTTCTCACGTCCACAGGCGTCCGAGAGTGTTTACATTTGCAGCACTTCCATCGCCAATGAGCGCCACACCCTGAGGGCAGCTATCCCACAGTGCAGCTCTCTCCATTCTCATGATAGGTCTCGTGGGAAGGGCGGGGGGGGGGGTGATCGCGGGGCATCCTGGGGCCCTGCACAGCCTCCTCTCCCCAAACACTGATCAGATTCAGTAGCTCAGAATTGCTCCAAGCAGGGGAATGTTTGCTCCATGGAGCAGCCAGCGTCCCCTGGCCAGAGGATAAGTGAGCGCTTGCCAAAAAACCAGGCAGGGGAGTTTCAAAGTTCCTGGGGCTTGACAGGGGGAGGGGCAGACATCTGTTTACCGGGTGTTGGAGCAGCAGAGCTGCTGGCCGGAGTGGCCATCTAGGCACTGTGGGATATCCTGCGGAGGCTAAAAGCTCTGTAAACAGGAAGAACGTGTCTTCACTTGTACATCACCGCAAAAGCATCACCGGTAAGAGCTGTACGTCTCTTGTGGAGGTGGTTTTCTTTTTGCGGTGAAACTCAGAAGTTTCACCGCAAAAAAGTCATTGGCAAGTGTAGACACTCCCACGGTCTTTGCGCAGAAAAGGGACTTTTTCCGCTTTCGATGGCAAATGTAGACATGCCCTTCGAGGCTCTGGCACTTCAGAGGGCAAACAGCCAAAAAGATGGAACTGTTTCCTGTGGTTTTGTTTATTTCCTTCATTCAGCTTCCAAGCCCACAGGAAGAGCATTTCCCAGATGGACAGGGCCATTAACCAGTCCTTTGTATTGCAATGATTCTTGATGGCCCATCTGACTTTGATAGTCCTTCTGGATGGGCAGAGGGAGTGGGGGATGGTTTCCATGGTTGAGTTCGCAAGTTCAGGGCAAAGCACAACTTACCTATTTTCTTATAGCCTGGAGAACAGACATTACAAGTGAGATTAATGCAGGCAGCAATTTACAAGCATTTCATAAAAATCTCAACACTAAATACATTCTTATAAGACTAACACCTATTTTGAGCAAAACTAACATACAGTTGACCTGGTCTGGTCTCCAGCTATGAGGTTGTCAGCTCTTAGCCAATGCCGGCAGCCTGGGCATGAACTGCCATGTGGCCTGCCAGCCTCACAATTACGTTTTACCCAGCTAACCTCCCCTTGCGATTTCAATCGAATAGTCTGTTCTATCTGGCTTTTCTTCCCTTCTCGGTGCCTTCATATCTAAATACATTCAGCAGGGCATTAATCAACGTGACTAACATCTGCCGTGCATGGTTCATTCTTTATTGAATATGGGGGGGTTCTTTACAACTCAGCTGCATTCACTCCAAATGTGTCTGCATTTTAGTGGTAGGGAAGGAATGCAAAGGGTACTTCATTTTGTAAAATAACTTAAAATACATCAAGGTGAAAGCTGCTGTACAAATACAAGATGAGACATTGATAGTCTTCTTGGGATTGTTAAATTAATATAAACTTACCCATGATATGTTTTTTTCCCCCTCTTCTCATTGTAGGTTCTGATCTGATGAAGAACTGTGCAGTAAGTATGAAATAGACGCTCCCAAATCACTCCTGTTTTCTCCAAAAGGAGTAAAAATAATTAGTGGTATTTTATAATGTCCTTTTAAACCATCAGTGACAACCTTTTCAGGCCAGGTCTACACTACAGGCTTATATCTGTGTAACTACGTCACTCAGGGGTGTGAAAAATCCTCACCCTTGAGCGATGTAGTTTACCAACCTAACTCCTGGTGTAGACAGTGCTATGTTGGCAAGAAAGCTTCTCCCATCAACATGGCTACTCCCTCTTGCAGAGGTGGATTAACTCCACCGACAGGAGACGTCTCCCATCAGCATCTTCACTAAAGCGTTTTAAATGTAAACCTGCCCTTCAGTTTGCCCCTTTCCATTGTAACCTCTGATGTACATGCACGTGGGGGATGTAGCCGTACTTGTTATCTGGGGCCTGATCTTGGAATCCTTCCGCTGGCAAAATTCCCATCAATGTCATGCTGCTAATGGGAGTTCTGCTTCAGTGGGGCGTGCAGGCTGTGACCCCGTTGTCATTAGATTGGGGCAGGAACCAAAATCGCAGAGGCGAACATGCCTGATCTTTTGGGAGCAGTTGGGATCTGACCTTGGCAGTTTCGTCCCATCTCCATTTGTCACCCCCCAATTAAGTCATTGGGATTGAGCCCCCTCTGGTGCCCTTCTCTGCAGGTGTGGGCAAGAGTGCTTGTCCTAAAACGGGTGTTAGGAGGATATTGTTTGATGGATGTGCCAGGACTGGTGTAACGACACAGATTGAAGCTGGTTAGCCAACATGACCCTCTGGAAATAATTACCCCCATCCACAGTGCAGGGATATTCCCAGTTAATACAAAACAATGCTAATGATAAAGTAAGAATTTCCCGGGCTAGGGATGAACAAATCAAACATAAATAAACACAGTAACATTAGAGGACAGATCCTGAGCTGCAGTCAATTGTCAGGGCTCCATGGAAGTTCATGTCGTTTGTTTGTTTGTAATCTTTGACGCCTACACGAACGCTGTGCTAGTGAGGTAGGCTTTCAGCTGAGCTCTGTATTTTTAAAAGCATTTCATTTCACCTGTAAAAAATGGTTTTTAAATCTCCAATTGTAAAGCAACCTGGTTTTACAAACTTCTACCATCATTTCAATATTTCATGCCAGCTACTCAGGAAACTTCCTTTCGTACTTTTTCATAGAAAATGAGTCAGACGGGTGCCAAGTGCTGGGAACTTCACACTTGAAACCCCTTGCTCGGTTTTTGCTGATCTAATCGTGTGCAAACGGCAGCAGAGCTAGGAACCATCAGCAGAATTTGGCTCTGGGACAGGAAAGCTATAGCTTTGGTTAATTGGATCTTAGTTTCTCCTTTAAATAAATAATCATTAACCCCTGAGGGGGAGCTCTTCTGAGACAGGATTGCAGTGACTCTGCGTTGAAGTTCTAGAACGCCAATTCAAATCCTGTGCTTGCTTGACCTTCCACAAGAGGGCAAGAACTTGCAAGAAATCAGGGGAAATTTACATGCATCTGTTTTCCTTTAAATTCATTGCCCCTTGATCACCCAGCGCTACATAATTTCACAGCGGGCTATTTGCTTCGCTCAATGCTAAATACAGAGGGAGAACAGTCTTAACACCAATCCAGCTTGAAGTTGTGATGCTTGTGATGACAGAACAAGGAGTAATGGTCTCAAATTGCAGTGGGGGAGGTTTAGGTTGGATATTAGGAAAAACTTTTTCACTAGGAGGATGGTGAAGCACTGGAATGGGTGACCTAAGGAGGTGGTGGAATCTCCATCCTTAGAGGTTTTTAAGGTCAGGCTTGACAAAGCCCTGGTTGGGATGATTTAGTAGGGAATTGGTCCTGCTTTGAGCAGGGGGTTGGACTAGATGATCTCCTGAGGTCCCTTCCAACCCTGATATTCTATGATTCTAAGTTCTGCCTGAATACATCTGTTAAAACAAAGTTCTTCTCCCTGGGATTTCTGTTCATTACACATACAACACTCCCCTAGAGCAGAGGTTCTCAAACTGTGGGTTGTGACCCCATTTTAATGGCTGGCATTAGACTTGCTAGGGCCCAGGGCTAAAGCCAAAGCCCGAGGGTTTCAGCCCTGGGTGCCGAGGCCCAGGTTACAAGCCTCCCTCCCCCACCCCCCCGCCAAGAGTGGTGGGGCTTGGGCAGGCTCAGGCTTTGGTCCCCCATCCTAGGGTCATGTAGTCATTTTTGTTGTCAGAAGGGGGTCACGGTGCAATGAAGTTTGAGAACTGCTGCCCTAGAGCTTTGCAAACTCTATACTCCACCGCTGAAGTGCAGCTACCGCTAGGATACAGGCTAGCAACTGCTGGTGCACAGCATGCAGTACTACAGGTGGGGAGAGGACAGTCTTGGCCGTGGGTGCTACTTCTATGAAAATGCCATCGGACGATGCAGCGCAGCAACCTCCAGATGCTTAGACAGCGGAGGTCCGGAGCGCTGAACGTCCATGACCGCAGTGTACGGTATCTAGTAACTCCCCAGGATCGTTCCTGATCTGCTGCAGCCAGGTTAATCGCGGGCGACCACATGACCACCACCAGTCCGTGACCAGGCAGTGACCTCATAGTCAATCTTCAGAGTTCAGTGTGCAGGGACTTTGTCTCTGAGTCCGGCAACGTGACCAAAAAGGGCAAGACGGTGGAGGCCAATGATAACTTCAGTCCTCTGGAGGCCAGTTCTCAGTGATATATCCCCATTGCTGATTGTGTCATGCAGAGCAGGCAGGATCTATTTAAGGTCTCATGTCACAAAGTTCATTGTATCCAATTTCTGTAGGACAGATGGTCTGTGTTTATGGGACAGGCCTGGGAACTTCGGTTCTATCACTGGCTCTGCCAAAGAGCGCACTTTTTCAGTTTGTGACCTTGGACAAGTCATTTGACTGCTCTCTGCCTCAGTTTACCCCTCGATCCGATGGGGAGTGCTATGAGACTTAAGTCATTGCTGTATTTCAAGTGCTTTAAGACGGAGTAAAATTTTCAAAAGCAGCTAGGTTCCCAACATACAAAGATATTTAGGGTCTAAAGTTGCAGATAGGAGCCGAACCTGCTTCGGCACTTTATAAATCCTGGTAGACACCTATCAGCATCTTTAGTCACCTACATATCTTTGTAAATCTGGCCCTAAAGGACTTAGGAGCCTAATTCAAAGGAACCTAAGCTCTGAAGTCATTTAAGCCCTCTTGAAAATTTGCCTCAACTGATGGAAGGTATTCTGTAAATACGACTATTATTCTCGCGGATTCAGAGGGATGCGGTTGCTTCCAAAACTACTGCAGTCCCTCCCTGTTTTGCTTCTTGTTATGTGAGCCGTAGGTTCGCTGCCCTGTTCATCTCCTCTTTATGTCGACAGAAGAGGTTCAGTATGCTGAAAGCTGACAAAGAGTCAGAAGAGAGGGAGTTGTTAAACAGAATCCCCGTTGTGGAAACCAACAACAACTTGGTCTCCAGCTCAGAAAAAAATCCCAGTCCTGACTCAAGCCTGGCTGAGACGATCCAGAGCACCGGGAATGCCACAGACTACCCCGCTGATTCCCGAGTGAGGGACCACACTAATAACCGAATCGGTGAGTCTCGTACGCCTTTGCAGAATAGGGTGTGTGTGTCGGGGAGGTGGGAAGGAATTCAGCCCCTTTGTATAATTAACTAGCAGCTTTTTAAAGTTTTCATTTACTGTCAGTTGCATGACTTTGGTGCCAAACATTTCCTCGAACAGTCAACCAAGCAGCACAGAATCCTGACCCGGAGTGACTGCTGCCAAAGAAAACTGCTTAAAAGGAAATCAAGAACTGCTGAGATGGAGCAAAGGGGAAAATAAGCAAAGGCCATTTCCTGTGCAGCTGGGGGCATGCCCAGGGTGGGATTAAGCAATACAGTGGGTGAAGAGTTAATGACTGAATATATTTTTTTTAAAATATTTATCGCGACTCTTCTCCAGACTGGCAAACTGTTTTTAAATCATGGTCATATTTTTCCCGGTGAGATGTTTCTGCAATGAGGCTGGAGGGGAAGATGCATTTGAGGGCCTCCTCTCCTCTGCAGAAAATCTTGAGTGATGGTGCAGATCCTCTGCTGGTATAAATTTGCAGAACTGCACTGGACCTAGGCAGATTTATACCAGCTGAGATCTGGCCCTACGTGTATGTCTGAAGGAAGGACAAATCTCCATTGGAACTTGTTCTCAATGACAGGGAGACAGACGAGTGCGCAGATTTGAGTTGGATGTTACGAAATGATTTGGTTTGAGAGCTTCCCTTTATTTGTGTAAGCAGATGTGTAATGAGGAAGGGTCTTTATTAGTGACCGGGGTCATTTCAAAGCCTGGTTGTCAGATAATATGCAAAGTGAGGAAATGTGGGGTGCTGCAGGTTCTGTATTGCAGTGGCTCTCAACCTTTCCCGACTACTGTACCCCTTTCAGGAGGCTGATTGTCTTGCATACCCACAAGTTTCACCTCACTTAAAAACCACTTGCTTACAAAATCGGACATAAAAATGTCACAACACATTTCTTACTGAAAACTTGCTGACTTTCTCATTTTTACCATATAATTATAAAATAAATCAATTGGAATATATATATCGTACTTATACTTCATTGTATAATATAGAGAGCAGTATAAACAAGACATTGTCTGTATGAAATTTTAGTTTGTACTGACTTCACTAGTGCTTTTTATGTAGCCTGTTGTAAAACTAGGTGAATATCTAGAGGAGTTGATGTACCGCTGCCCTGGCAGACCTCTGCATACCCCTGGTTGAGAACCACTGCTGTATTGTATGCAATCCATGCTCTCTTCATGCCCGGTGCAAATGCTGAGAAACACTTTGAAGTGATGTTGATTAGAGGGCATTGTGTGGTCACGGCAGTATGGTTTTTGGAACAAAGCTCCTATACTGTACTCCACCAGGAAAGGTTATCATCAAAGTGCAGGCCTGTTGTGTGCCAGTTTTCAAACTGATAGTATGTTTGGACGTCATGGCATCCTGTCAGAGTTCTGCAAACAGCTCTGAATTAACAGTCCCCAGAGAACTTGACTGCCTGGCCTAGTTTACATAACTCACTTATTCCAGTAGCATCTTGGTGCCAGGTCATGGTACGGTATTCCATGGAAGTCTGCTCCCAATCTAAGCTACCCTGTCCTTGTTAGTGCTGACCTTTTGGAACTAAGTGCCTTTCATAGGTCCTGCAAATGCACCAGAACCTTCCCACCCTGTGAGTGATGCACTTGTAACTTCTGCAAAAAATGACCTTTGCATCAGTAAGATGTGCCGGAACGTTTGCCTGTTAGTTGTTCCCGAGTTACAAACATACTGACTTGAGGGACATTGGTAGCAGCAGCGTTGTGAAGTTTCATCATAGAGCCAGGATGAGAAGCTGGATTTGAGTCAGCAGTGTGCCCTTGTTGCCAAGAAGGCTAATGGCAGATGGACGGGTTGAAATGCAGCTTCCCTTTCCCATACTCAACTCGTCTACTCATTCACAGAAAAGAGCTGCACGAAGATGGGCTTTTCTGTGTTTTGGACTGGGTGCATATTGGATAATTATGAAGTGTTGTACTCCCCTCTATTTGGCACTGGTGAGGCCACATCTGGAGTATTGCGTCCAGTTTTGGGCCTCCCACTACAGAAAGGATGTGGACAAATTGGAGAGAGTCCAGCAGAGGGCAATGAAAATGATCCGGGGGCTGGGGCACATGACTTACGAGAAGAGGCTGAGGGAACTGGGCTAGTTTAGTCTGCAGAAGAGAAGAGTGAGCAGGGATTTGATAGCAGCCTTCAACTACGTGAAGGAGGGTTCCAAAGAGGATGGAGCTTGGCTGTTCTCAATGGTGGCAGATGACAGAACAAGGAGCAATGGTCTCAAGTTGCAGTGGGGGAGATCTAGTTTGGATATTAGGAAACACTATTTCACTAGGAGGGTGGTGAAGCATTGGAATGGGTTACCTAGGGAGGTGGTGGAATCTCCATCCTTAGAGGTTTTTAAGGCCCGGCTTGACAGAGCCCTGGCTGGGATGATTTAGTTGGGGTTGGTCCTGCTTTGGGCAGGGGGTTGGACTAGATGACCTCCTGAGGTGGTCTCTTCCAACCCTAATCTTCTATGATTCTATGATAACAATGTAAAGTCTGTAAGGCCTGTCATCCCCAGGTACACCTCCCCGCCCTCACCCCCCACCAGCACCACTGAACTGCAGTGACCTCTGGGGTGGAGTGTGCCGTTCAAGTCCTAATGAAGGCCTTTAATTCCCTTTCTCATCAGGACCAGGTTTAACATGTTGGACACTACGTTCATGTCCTACAAATCTGTCCTAAAATACCCTTTCTAGCGTAGTTGATCCTGCATTGCCTGACCCCTGATACCAAGTCTCCTGTGCAAGACCTAAAAACAGAGTTCAATTATCTCTCTTGTTACAGCTATCTGAGTTTCCTGTCAATTGAAAACTTTGCTTAAAGGCAGTCTTTTCATGCCGCTATTGGCGTCGCTGTAGATTAAAGCAAAAAACCACCTAGAGCATATGCCCTGGGGTCGTAGAAGACTCTTGCATCCTGTTTGCTGGCGTTATTAATTTCTCTGGCCCTTGCAAAAGCATTGTTAAGCAGCAAACACGTCTTTCGGTTAGAGAAGAACTTGAAACATAGTTTATGTTGCTGGTGGAGGGGAAGGTGGTTCAGTAATCACAGATGAGATTTGCAGGAGACGCGAACAAATATTGACCCAAAACTTTCTACATGATCCAAAAAATTTGGAAATGTTATAGTATGAAATATCCAGCTCTCTTGCACATGGCCTTTCCACAGCCCTCTCTTTCATTCTCTGTGTTCAGTACTTAGATTCCAAATGAAAGGTGCCTTATGAATATCCAAGACTTACTATTCATAACTAGTGGGGCACATACCAAAGGCCAGCATGGCTTAACCATTAATTATAGAGGGGAATTATGGTCTAGATGGGCCAGATCTGCACATCTCTGAACTTTGGGAAACTTCAGATAGGCATCCAAGCGTTGCAACAGAGGGAACCGTCTCTGGCTAGCACCAGAAATGATAATTAGTAATGCTCAGGACTGATTCCTATCTGCTTCCTTCCGCAGACAAAATATACATAATGAAAGCCGACACTGTGATTGTGGGGTCCATTTCGGAAGTGCCCGTCAGCAAGAACTGCGCGGTTAGAGGATGTGAAAATGATTCTAAGGCTCAAGAAAACATGGAGGAAAATGAACTTGCAATGCATTATCCGCAGCAGGAGACAGAATCGTTTCCAGGAAGTGATGTAATGATTCCAGTGGAGGAGGAGGGCAAGGAATTTCATCACCCTACCACTGCCACTGAGAAGTGATGTCTTGCAGAGAAGCTCTTGAAGACTAAAGCTACACAGATGCCAATTGTGCTAGTGATATCCAGTGCATTGGGGAGCCATGAATGCCTTATTGTCTCAGATGCTGGAAGGATGGTTGGGGGTCATGGGAGCACTTTGGTACAAGGTGTCATAGAATTGATTTCATCCAGGAAACAAGAGAATCATCAATAGTAACAAGAAGGATTTACACTTATGGATCACATCAAATATTTCTCTCCACTTCTCCTCCGCACGTCCAGTTACAGATGGGACTGAATCAAAACCCCACGTTTGAACACTCCAAAACTCTGAGGACTTTTGGATCCTGATCCAAACCCTACAGTTGCCCCATCTTCATAACTGAATGATATAAATCCATTGTGAAAATTCAAGTCAGGATCCAAAGACTGAAGATTGGGGCCTATCTCTGAATCATCTATCTGTAGTTGTGTTGTTCCTATCATTGTTGCCAATTCTTGGGATTTTATTGCTAATCTCACAACATTTTTTTTCTGAAAGTCCCAGCTCCTGGAGTCATGTGATCACATGAGAATCTCAGCCCTGACGGTAGTGGATAAAAGCTTGGAAACATGACCTAAGTGTGCCCTCAAGGCACAGATACTAGAGTGTAAATAAAACAAACCCAACATTTATTCATGATTTTTTTTTTTTAAGCCAATCTCATGAATAGTTTGAAGCTGGACTCAAGGTGGACTTCTGTGATTAACTTTTTGATTTTGATAAAGAAAACTGACAATGAAAAGTACAAAAAGGTAAATGACTTACAGCTTGTATATATTTCCCAATACTGCATGCTTCACGGGCTCTCCAATGCAATTATGCTGTTTCAGAACCTGTCAAAGCTGCAAGACCGGACAATACAAAACCAGACACTACTAGATAGACATAACATGATAGAAATAAAATAGGAGAAGACATACATGAATAGGGAGAAGAGGGAAGAGGAGTCCAAGAGGGAGGGGAAAAGAGAATGGAGGTCTGGCATTCTTTGAGCCCTCTGTACATGTGTTTTATCTAAATGTATCTAAAAAAGAGGTCCACGTTTCTTTCAATTCAGACTCCAGGGTTTTGATGTTTGGGATTGGCAGTGCTACTACATCATGGCCTTCTCCAGTACAAGCCAAAGGGTTTTGAATATTTAGATGTTGTACTGAAAGTGAACTTTGCCTCCGAGTCTGAATTAAGCAGGCCTGGCGAATATGGATATGGTTGTATAAGGAAAACAAAAGGTTTTCCAAAACAAACAAAGATTTTTTTTTTTTTAAATGCCACATTGCTGGTTTCCTAAAACGATGTCCGTTTCTGCTGCGTTTGGAAGAAGTGCAGGTGGTGATCTGGGAAGCGCTTATTTACATATTATTTTTTAAAAAAACCTCTCAAGTTTTGTGATCAAATTACGCAAGATGCTAAACTCTCATGCTGCTAAGTCTATAACTGTAAATGTAATGCATCAGTGCTGACTGCGCTTTCACGTGATTATGGAAAATGAGTTACATGACAGTGTTTCTTGATAGGTTTAACAACAACAAAAAAAAAAAGAGGAACCACAGAATTACTACCGACTCAGTAGTTTTTATATTGGACAGAATACAGTGACGGATAATTGTGCTTCTCTAGTGCATTCATAAGAACGGTCATACTGCATCAGACTAATGGTCCAGCAAGCCCAGTATCCTGTCTCTGACAGTGGCCAGTGCCAGATGCTTCAGAGGGAATGAACAGAACAGGGTAATTTCAAGTGATCCATCCCCTGTCAACCAGTCCCAGCTTCTGGAAGTTGGAGGTTTAGGGATACGCGAAGGTTGGGGTTGCATCCCTGATCATCTTGACTAATAACCATTGATGGACCTATCCCCCATGAATGTACCCAGTTGTGTTGTGAAAGCCAAAAGTATCCCCCCACAATACATTCCCCAGGCTGACTGTGCATTGTGTGGAGAAGTATTTCCTTATGCAGGGCTTAATCTGTACCAGGGCTTAGCCCTGACACCTCTGGGCTTGGCAGTTCAGAGCCCTGTCACCTCTGGGCTTGCCCTGTCAGTTACTTCTTTCATTACAAATTAAGCATTGTCCTTATGTTAGTTTTCAACCTGCCTTTTATCTGAGACTCAGTGCACTTTCCAAACAGTGGTTAAGCCTCGCATGACCCATGTGATGGAGAGAAGAACTATGTTATGGTTGGGACCAGAGGCACAGAGAGTGTGACTTTCTGAGGACGCAGTAAGGCAGAGCAAGCCGGAGAATCCCACCATCCTGACTCGCTGCCTCTAATTCATTTGCAAAATGGCGCTAGGCCCAAACATGGGCAGCTCCTTCACATATTCCTTCTTGAATTCTCCTTTCCTCTCCATAAATCTTCTGTGCTGCTCAACACCAGTTGCTATTGCTGCTGCACGTGTCTTCGGCTCCTCTGCAAAGTTAAAGAAACCTCTGGTGTGGGCCTTCTCTGTTGTACTTGTTTGTTACATGCAGAAGACATGCTGCTCCTAAAACTAAAAGGCAACAGTCTGGGTCTCTACTGTTCTTAGTGCTCGTCTTCAGTGGAAGTTGCACATGGTGGTGAAGACGGAAGCAAATTGAAATAACATTTCTCGCTAAAACTTCTTGATATTGTGCAGCAGAAGGCCAGCTCACCAAATATTGTCGTTAAACTAAGATGCAAGAAGGAAGTGAAACCACAGAGGACAAAATTTGCCCAGACTTTCTTCATTTTAACCACGGGTGCCTCATTGTTTCCCAGGGCTCAGCATGGGTTATGGAGAAATGACTCTTCTTTCAGCTAAGAACACCGACGCGGTTCTGAATAACAATGCTCATGTGACTGTGATTGTAAGGGTTTTCCACAATAATGGAATTAGTTATAGAGGTGTGTGCCCTGTGCATATGTTAATCTGGTTAATACAATAGTTTTTTCAAGGGGGATTAAATGCATTTTTTTGCTAGATCTAGTGTAGTTGGTTAAAACGACAATTTTGCTAACTTTTGTAATGGAAAAAATTAAATGTGGATTAGCCTGTGGGCACACTTTGCTTTTTGATATTCTTGATGAAAGTTTGTATAAAGTGCCCTGTAATTAAGCAAGTGTTAAAGAATCAGATGGGTCCCAGGAAAATGAAAAGGTTTTTTATTTTTTCCTGTTTCAAAGACCAAACAATTTTAATCTTTAAGACAGCAGTTTGGCAGCTGCAGGTTCCCTCATCACCAGGGAATGCAATTCACATCCAAAGGGTCTGATTCTCGTTCCCATTAAGCAGGGATGAAGGTAACTTAAAAGACTTACCGGTACTCCGGAGTCCTGAGCGGGGGGCGGGGCCTCAACCCGAAGAGGCGGGGCCTTTAAATCCCCGGGCCCTTTAAGTCTTGATTTAAAGGGCCCAGGGCTCCAGCTGTGGTAGCGGCAGGGAGCCCCAGGCCCTTTAAATCACCCCTGGAGCTACCAGCTGCAGAGGCGGCTGGGAGCCCCGGGACTAGGGGGCCATTTAAAGGGCCCGGGGCTCCAGCTGCCACTACTGCAGTGGAGCCCCAAGCCCTTTAAATCGCTGCCTGAGCCCCGCTGCTGGAGCCCCCGGGGTAATGGCGGCAGCCCAGGGCTCCAGTGGTGATTTAAAGGGCCAGGGGCTCCCGGCCGCAGGGGAGCCCCGGGCCCTTTAAATTGCTGACGGACCGCCAGGAGCTCCTGGCTGCCGCCGCTACCCCGGGGCTTGGGGCTCTGGCGGAGATTTAAAGGGCCCGGGGCTCTGACCGCCGCTACCGCCCCTTTAAATCCCAGCAGCGGCCAGAACCCCAGGCCCTTTAAATCCCCGCCTGAGCCCCGCTGCCAGAGCCCCTGGGGTAGCAGTGGCAGCCGGGGGCTGTGGTGGTTATATACAGGGCTCTTTAAATCACCGCCTCCGCCACCCAGGGGCTCTGGCAGCAGGGCTCTGGTGGCAATTTAAAGGGCCTGGGGCTCTGGCCGCTGCGGGGAGCCCCAGGCCCTTTAAATCGCTGGCCTGGGGAAGCTGGTACGGTCCGGCCCAGCGTACCGGCTTACCTTCACCTCTGCCATTAAGGCTTATTTACACAATTTGGGCAGAAGCTTTCAAGAAGCTTTCATCTGGGTGTCAATAAACTTCAGTGTAAATTCAATTCAGGCTCAGAACAGAAAGTTCCCCTTTCTAATTAGAACAGAAGGGCAGATGTATCCATAGAGATCTTGTGCTAAAATGTATTGCGTGTACCAGAGGTAATGTATAAAATATAGCTATAGCGTTGTGACAGGAGGGGGTAAAGGTAAATTTCGGACATCACAATCATCTTCTTCACAAGGGCTGAGATATTAGATTGAGGGAACTTACTTATTTCCTCCCCCCAAACAACCCCCAAGTTCAAACCTGTGTGTGTGCCTAAGAAAAAATGGAGCAGAACTGGGGAGCGGGACGAAGAGAGTGAGGCTGGCCCTGGGTTAATGCTATGGTTTATTTTAATTAGGGTGAGATGGAGACAGGACCAAGGCCACTGCAGTCACTGAGAGTCTTTCTGATCTTAGTAGGGGTTTGCACACTTACACTCGGCCTACCAAAGCGAATATCGCATACACCAGGGCCTCCTGGCATCCCTCCATTCCCTCCAACGAGTTCCCTAGGCACCCCTCTCCCATTCCCCTCTATTTCAGGGACTCCCTGAAACTCCCCACAATCTCCACCTGCTAGTGGCTTTTTGGGCGCACCCATTCGTTCTTCCCCCTTCCCGGTGGCAAGTGTTTATATAACTTCCGTTCTCTCCTTCCCCCTATAGCAGGGTCCCCTGTTCCAGCTCCATGGCAGGTGCTTTGTGTGAACCTTCATTTTCCCCCTTGTCCACCATGCCAGCAGGCCCCTTTCCCCTCATATAGGGATCCCCCAATATACCTTCTTGTCAGTGGCTGTGCACACACACACCCCCACACACACCCCAAGATAGGAGTACTGGATTGAAGAGCTGAAGCCCAGATACTCAAATGAGTGCTGAAGTGTGAACCAAATTTATCCTTCATGGAGCATGAGATTACATCATAGGTTATGATGTTCAGTCTGCACCTTGCCTCCCCTGGAATGTATGTAATAGCTGATTTATTACCCTGCAAACAACCACTGGAGCAATTTCACAGATGTTTGTACGGTGACCGTGTGGGTTGCTTAGAGTGTGATTCCCATCCCCCCCCACATCACAAGTTTTAAAAGCATATTTGGTGGATGATGAAGCTGTAGAAGGGATTGGAAAAAAGCTGGAATGTTAAGAGAGGCAAAATAGCAGATCAGAGAAATAAATAATGAAAGGGAAACAGAAAAGGGACCAATGAGCTGGAGAAATTCCCGCTGAGACTACACTTCCCATCTCCACTCCACCCTGCTGTATTGTTCCTATCTTCACCCCTTCCCCCTAATCTGAACCCCACCTTCTCCTCTTCCCAAGAGGTGACTTGAAGGCTGTGGGAATATTCCCATGAGTAAGGGGAGTAGTGTTTGGCCCATAAAACATGACAGTTTTTGCTACAGAGTAAATTCAGACAAGGAAACATTTATTATACTCATAGGCTGTGTCTACAATGGGAAAATGTATCTTGATGTCAAATATGACAGGGCTAGTGTAGAGCAGGACAAAGCATGTGTAAAAACTTACTAGCTGGTCACGGTTTTCCCCACTCCCACCCAGGGATCGTGTTACTCAGTCATGGTTAACTCTGGAGAGGAGCGGGGCATTAACCACAATCAGCTACCATGTTTTTAAACATGCTGTGTCTCTGTCTACACTAGGTGCTAAGTCATGTTTACTCTCATGTTTTAAAGCCAGTTAGCTGGTCATAGTTAACCTTGGAAAGGTACCCTAGGGTTAATCACAAGTAGCAGACCTGTTCTTAAACACCCTTCTCTTTGTCTGACTAAAGACAAAATTGTGCTTGGTAGCTAGGTAACATGTTTTCTATCATGAGTCACTTCCCCAGTGTACACAAGGCCCCAGGGTTTAGATTCCCATCAGATAGGTGCAGCTGATTGTACTGCAGTTCATGGGTGGAGTGCTGGAAGGGAAAAATGTGTCATCTGCTCTGGAGAAATCTGTCTAATCTGGGCAGTAGTGACGAAGGGCTTGTCTACACTTACAGCACAGCAGCTGCACCACTGTAGTGCTTAGTGAAGATCCTACCTACTCCCATGGGGGGGGGTCGCCCATTAGCATAGTTCAGGGGTTCTCAAACTGGGGGTTGGGAGCCCTCAGGGGGTCACAAGGTTATTACATGGGGCGGTCATGAGCTGTCAGCCTCCACTTCAAACCCTGCTTTGCCTCCTGCATTTATAATGATGTTAAATATATTTAAGTGTTTTTAATTTATAAGGGGGGGGGGTTGCACTCAGAGGCTTGCTATGTGAAAGGGGTCACCAGGACAAAAGTTTGAGAACCACTGACATAGTTAATCCACCTCCCTGAGAGGTGGTAGCTATATCAGTGGGAGAAGGCTTCTTGTCGACACAGCTCTATCTACACCAGGAGTTTGGTCCGCTCGGGATAACTGCATCGCTGAGCAAACCCGAGTTATACCCACACGTTTGTAGTGTAGACAGGGCTTGTAAGCCATTTCTTAGGGCCCCCAGGTGGAAAGGGCCTCACTTTAGTATTGCCCCCCCAAATCCCATTCATCTCATTTAATGAGAACTCTTTACCCCCTGTATTAGTGCAGGTTGGGGTGGGATATTTTTGGTTTGTGGAAACAATGCAAGGCAAGCAGTTAGTCCTGAGCGGGCAGCAAAAATATTCTTGCTTTGGGCTAGCGCTGGCCCTGAGCTGGCCCAAGCCTTGGGGGAGCCCCATTTGCCCTGCCCTAAGCCCAAGGCACCTGCGAGCCGAGCCATCCTGCGCCAGGCAGAGACGGGACTGACCTTTGGGGGATTGGATCAGCCTCCTGCAACCCCACCTCGGATATTTATGCCCCCCCCCAAGTACTTCCCACCCTGCAGGGCTGCAGCTGCCCCCGCTCCAGGCAAGGCAAGGAGTGCTTGGGGCGGGAGGTAGGAGGTCAGATAGCAAGTGTGAAAAATCGGGACTGTGTGTGTGTGTGTGGGTAATAGGCACTTATATAAGAAAAAGCTCCAAGTATCGGGTCTGTCCCTATAAAATCAGGACATCTGGCCCCCAAGGGGGGGCTTTTCCTAGCAGCCCCCACTCCTTAGCCGGGAGGGAGGGGCCGAGGCCGGCGCTGGCTTGCGCTCAGCCCCGGGGGGATGTCCTAGAGCCGGCGCCGCCCCGCTCCACCCCTCGGCTGGCTCCCCGCGGCGGGTTTCAGTCGCGGCGCCGCGGGCTCTGCTGGGCGAGTGGCGCGGCGGGGCTGCAGGATGGGGCCCGGCTGGCTGGTGGGAGCGCTGCTGCTGCACGTGGCGGGCTCGCTGCCCGGCAAGGTGGGTGAGCGCGGCCCGGGACCCCGGGCTGGACCTGGACCCGGACCCCAGCCCGGCCGGGCTCCGGCCCTTTCCCGTAACAGCTCCCATTGACTCAGACCGGGCGGCTGCTGGGAACCCATAGGTGGGGGGAGCGGGCTGGGCGCCCGGGCTCTGATCACCGCCGCCCGCCGAGTCCTGGCCTCCCTCTCCCCCGATTGCGTCTGTATTAGCCCCCTGCTTACTCCTCGCCTTAGGGCTACAGTCATTTCACTGCCTCCCCTCCCGGCACCCCACGAGCCCCGTTTCCAGACTGGGGGGAGACCAGATTCCACCGTTGGGTGCCTTAATCCGCGGCGCAAACGCGCCCCCCTTTTCAGTGCACCGAGGTTTGGGTGCATCCTGTTCATTCTTCTTCTATTGACTGTGCATTGCGGTATGGCCCAAGGGGCCCCTCGGAGATGCGTGTGTGCGGAGCCAGTCTCTGCCCCCGAGAGATGATTACATCTGGGGGCTGGGGCGTCTGCTCTGAATGAGTGAGAAAATAAATTGCTCACTGTTTTACTGTTATGACTATAGTATTTGTAATTCTCAAACGGCCTCTGCTTCTGCCCCTCGAGCTCTGCAGACCCTCAAATCGCAGCCCAGGTTTAACCCTTTACAGCGTTGCAAATGTCACTACTTTTTTAAAAACATTGTTACGCTCGGTGGGTTCCCTCTTTGTGGAATCCGCGTTAGCACTAGATCCGCTTCCTTGGGCTGTTTGCTTATTTTGCACAGACTAAGTGCACCCTGGCAAGTGCAGAATAAAAATCTGCACATTGTTTACTGTGTATTAAACAGGAACCTTTGGTTGTACTTGATAAGACTTTAAAATCTGCCCTTATATACACAGAAAAGTCCTTTGATTTAGATCTACAGCGTGATTTGGAGCTACAGCTGGGACCCTTCCACTTTAGCCTATGTTTCTGTTTAACAGAGCACATAACTTTCCAAGTAAGAAACCTTGGAAAGGCCATTTTGACTTTGAACGTTGTGTTTACACACTATATTGATTTATGCCTGGATAAATACAAGGATAAATACAATAAAGGTGGTGGTGTACTCAGATACTGTGCAAGGGAGACCATATAAATATTTTAGATCTGTGATACTCCGATCTCAGTGGTTCAGGAGCAAAATTAGCAACCAACATTACCCAAAAGAGCTGTAGTGGTGTGAATTCATTGTTTCATTTACTATAGTGCTAGTCATATTTAAACAGTATGAAGGGGAAGTACTTGTGTTTATATTTTTATATATATATTATAAAAATATAAACAGAAGTACATCCCCGTCATACTGTTTAAAGTGTGTGTGTGTATGTATGTATGTGTATATATATATATGTGTGTGTGTGTGTGTATATATATATACACACACACAATTCTCACAGCAAATAAATTAATTTAACTGAATTGGTTAATAACATACTAAAAGCATCTTGATTGGTTAATGATTTAATTAAATCACCCAGTGTTTTAATATCAGGTGCTGCAAAGAGCCGCTGGAGACCCATTAAAAAGCCACTTGTGGCGCATGAGCGAGCGTCAGTCTGAGCATCACTGCTTTAGACAGAGTTTCAGTGAAGCTTTGTATGTACCTGGTCTTGTGTTCCTTGCACACCCCGATCTCCAATAGTCTGGGATGTGCAGAGAATCCAAGATTTGGCTCTTTGGTGCTTATTTATAGCAAATGTAGAAGTCTGGAGACCAGAATGATGTTAGTGAACAGGACTAGGAATCTGGAGAAAAGAACACCAGAAAAATTGAGACATTCAAAGAGCTGAAAATAGCTTCCAAGCAAATGTCGATAGTAGGGGAGGGACCTGGATAACAGGACCACAGTGAAGGTGAGATAGTCAGGGGTGAGCCCCAGGGCCTTGACACCGATCTGCATGCACAGTACAGTAATGAGGGATCTGAGGTGTCATTTGCCTTTCTGATATTTAGGAAGAAGTGATTTTGTAATAGTTTTAGTGACCTCTGGTTCACATGTTTAAAATACCTATACAGTATAACAAACACTTTATATAGGCCAAGACATCTTGGGTGACGTTATCTGAATAGGTACAGAATTGGACATTCATAATTTACCTCCATCATGCTGATATGTACGTTTCTTATTTATTTCAAGATCTAAAATATTTCCCATGTTGGGGAAGCTTTGATAGGATGTGCAATTTATTTACGTATTTCTTTATATTAATTTACGGTTTATAGGATGAAAAGCTAAAGTGACCAGACAATCAGGATGAGTGTGTGTGTGTGTGTGTGTGTGTGTATACATACTACTGTATAACTCCAGGTGTAATAGAGTTACACAATGGTATTTTATATATATTACACCTGGAGTTATACAGTGGTATTGTAGAGGGACTGGATACCTTGGTGGATTGGTAACAGTTTAGCAAGTTTTTCAGCCATAGTCTTCCAGTTTGAATCTAACCCAGGTAAGTAGTGACTGAAAGCTGTTAGCATTTGGTTGCCAGTTTGCCTGCTTTGTGTCTTAGTCTTGTGGTGCATTTCATCACCAAAATCCTCACAATTAGCCCTGCTTGTGCCCCTTGCTGGAGCTTCAGTGAGGCCAAAGATTGACTGGGTTATCAACAGTGAACTCCTTGTTCACTCCTATACATGGTCCCACACTCGTGGCAGAGAATTGGGGATGCTTTCACCATCACTGCCCATGCTGTACCCATTCTGTTGACAAATAGGGGTATTTGGTCTTTTTGGGCTGTGAATCTTGCACCTTTCACCAGCAAAAAAATAAAATAAATAAATCACATGCAGATTGGGGGGAAAAAAAAAAGGTCACTTCAGAAACGTTGCAGCCACCATAATGATGTGGAAAAAAGAGATCTTCTGCCCATTATTGCAAAATGTGATCAGTTCAAAGAACCGGTGCGTAGTGGATCTAATGAAAGCTCAGCATTTTATTTGCTGGCAGGAGGGTTCAGTCAGGGGAAACTAGCAAAGCAAATAGCTCTTGAATGACACACTTTTTCTTGGTTTGTTTTTCTCATTCATTCGGAGTTACTTGAAAGATTCTTGTCAAAGGCTGCACTTACCCACAGGAACTGAGCCTAAATCTTGCCATTTAGAGCATTTCAGTCAACCAGAATGTTTTGGTGTTTTTAATAGAAGTGGTTTCAGCAGCCCACAAGGGCACATGCCTTTCACTCGCAAGCTGAGTGTCTCTGGTCTCTCTCTGGTGACCCATCCTGTAAGTGATAACTGGTTTCCGAAGAATTTCCATTTAGATCTTGGCCGGATGAGTGATGACCATGATACAAGGCCTGGGCAGCTGAGGGATGGGAATGGGGGAGAGGCGGTTAAAACACCAAAGCAAGAAGCTCAGAATAACCGTGCTGATTTCCCCAGCTTGTCTCACCATTAGGTCTGTGTGCCAGGGCTAGCTGGTTGCACACATTTTCATTTGTGCTGCAAGGATGAAGGAGTTCTGTGGCTAAGAGACTGTAAACGGAGCTGTGCAAAGCCGTTAGTGTCACAGGGGAAACAGGAGGTAAATTTAGCAAATTTAGAGTACATCTCAGGAAAAACCTCCTTACTGTAAGAACAGTAGGAGAACGGAACAGACGCCTAGGGAGGTTGCGGAAGCTCCTTCACTGGAGGTTTCCAAAAGGAGGCTGGAGCCATCTGTCTTGGGTGGTTTAGACGCAACAAATCCTGCATCTTGGCAAGGGGTTAGACTGACCCTTGTGGTCTCTTCTAACCCTGTGATTCTGGGTTCAACATACTGGCAGAAAATGTCACTCTAATGTTTGCAGTTTGTTTGATCCATAGTCATTTTTTTTCCAGTGGCAGGTATGGGAATGTTGAGAATACCAGGCCTGCTGTGAGTTAGGTCCTATGTACAGCATCATTTTCGGAATTCCTTGTATCTAGATATGGGCCCAAGTTGCCAAGTTTGGAGCCATCTCTGAATTTTCCCAAGGGCCATGGATACAGGGTTTGGGTTTGGCCGGGAAGGTTATGTCTAGATTACAATTAAAAACCCGTGGCTGGCCCATGCCAGCTGACTCAGGCTTGTGAGGTTTGGGCTCATCATCATCATCATCATCATCAGATATTCCTATTATGCCTCTGACATTTAGGACAGTGACGAAGTTCCTCCACTCCTGTATGTTTCTGGCAAGTCTTTCAATGGTTCCCCTGCTGTGCCCCAGGCTTTTCAGCTCGGCTTCCACAGCTCTTCGCCATGTTGTTTTCGGGCGGCCTTGTTTTCACTTGCCTTCAGGTGTCCATCTTATTGCTACTCTGGTGGTGGAATCCGTTTCCATCCGAAGCACGTGACTGATCCATCTCCAGCGCCTCCTGGCAATGACGGTGCTCAGATCCTCTTGGCTGCACTGTGTTAATAGATCTTGGTTTGAGATTGTGCTGGGCCAAAAGATAGGGAGGATTTTTCTGAGGCAGGTTGTATGGAATGAAGACAGTTCAGACATGTCAGACTTTCTCATTCTCCAGCATTCTGCACTATAAAGTAGGGTGTTGAAAGCACGCAGCTCTGATAAATCTTGTGTTTGGTTTTGGTGTTTGTATTTTGATGATTTCCAGACTGTATTTAAGCTCCTGAAGGTGTTCCTGGCTTTATTGATTCTGTTCCGGATGTCCTGGCTTGTTCCACCATCCTGGTGGATGGTGCTGCCCAAGTACACCTCTACCCCGATATAACGCTGTCCTCGGGAGCCAAAAAATCTTACCACGTTATAGGTGAAACCGCATTATATCGAACTTGCTTTGATCCGCCGGAGCGCGCAGCCCCACCCAGTCGGAGCGCTGCTTTACCGCGTTATATCCGAATTCGTGTTATATCGGGTCGCGTTATATCGGGGTACAGGTGTATGTGAATGTTTCCACATTGGTGAGAACATAATCCTGTATCCGTACTGGTGATGGTGAGGCAATATTAGAGGTCATGATATCTATCTTATTGTGGTTGATTTTCAGTCCAATTTGCTGGCTGAATGCGTTGAGTTGAGTTATTTTTTTCTTGTATATGGTGTTGGGTATGTGATAGGAGAGTGACATCATCTGCAAAGTCCAGGTCTTCAAGGGATGAGAAGAGTGTCCATTTAATGCTTCTTGGCATGTCTCCTGTTGTATGCTGCGTGACCCAGTCGATGGCAATGTTGAAGAGGATTGCAGACATGAGACACCCCTGACATACTTCTGTTTTGACTTCAAAACTGAGCTCTCTGTGATCAACACTGCATGTAAAGTTGAAGTAGAAGCTTTTGATGATGTTGATTATACGGAAAGGAATTCCATATGCCTGCAGAATGCACCGTAGGCTGGTCCTGTGAATGCTATCAAAAGCCTTCTCAAAGTCTATGAAATTCATGTAGAGTTGCTGTTGCCATTCTAAGCACTGTTCTGTTATGTTTCATAGAGTGACGATCTGGTCTGTGCATCCACTCCCTTTCTGAAAACCAGCTTGCTCTTTTCTGAGAGCGCTATCAACTGCCTCTGATATAAGCTGGACTATGATCTTACACAATACTTTGCCTGGCACAGATAAAAGTGTGATACCATGCCAGTTATTACAATCACTGAGAGTTCCTTTCTTTGGTATCTTCACATTGTTCCACTCATCTGGCACTTTTCCCCTTTCCCAGACTGATGTAAATAGAGCGTCCAGGAGAGATGCTGGCTGCTAATTTAGGATTTACCTTGAACAACTCTGCATTCAAGTTTCGTTTCCCCGGTTGACGTCGGGGTGTGGGTATTACGCAGAGAAATTGTAGTCTCAGAAGGAGCACAGTGCAGCATACGCAAGAGGAAGAAGACCAGGCAATGACGGAGAATAATGCACTAATGCCCTTTGTATGATTCACAGTTCAAATTATATTAAGCAGGAGGTAAGGTTGTAAGGGAGAAATCTAAATAGGACATTGTAGTTTAAAATACACAAACGCTGCAGAGCCAGGAAATTCTATATTAAAAATCCCCCAAATGCCACATTACAAGAAGCCTTTATGAATGTTTCCCCTTAATTTTATATAACCAGAACTTCTCCTTTTACGCCCTCTCTCTGGGAGATCTCGTCTCCTCACATGATTTCGTCTGCTCTCTTTTTGCTGATGATTTGCCTGTTGTCTTCCCCACTCCCACTCTGCCCCTCTCCATTCAATCTTACATCTCCGCCTGTCTCAGATACCTCTTCCTGGATGTCTTACCATCAATTTATATTTACTTAATATGGGCAAATCTGCTTCCTTGTTTTTTTTTTCCTTCTGCAACTTTCTCCGACCCTCTTCTCTGCCAGTGTTGACACCACCATTCTCCATGTGCTTCAGGTGGTCATCTCTGATTCCTCCCTCTCCCTTACTCTGCTCAAAATGGTAACTGTGTGTAATATCTATCCTCTTTTCTCATGACCCTTGTCTTATGTTGTAAGATTTGAGGATTAGGGACCATGTCTTCATATTTGTTTGTACAGCTCCTGTCATCTTGGGTTCCAGATCTTTATACAGGCCTCTGGACACTCGGGACTTGTCTACACTTAGAGCGCTGCTGTAGCGCTTAGTGAAGACGCTACCTACACCAACGAGAGAGCTTCTCCCATTGGCATAGGTACTCTGCCAACATGGGAGGTGGTAGCTATGTCACAGGAGATGTCCTCCTGTTGACACAGCGCTCTCTACCCCAGGAGTTTGGTTGGCATAACGGCGTCATTTAGGGGTGTGGATTTTCCACACCTGAGCAACACAGTTATACCAGCATGAGTGTAGTGTAGACCAGGGCCTAGTCAGTGAAATTGAGTGTTATATCAGCACGTGCACAGATATAGTCCTATTGGAGAGTAGTGAAACTTGAAGCTGCTCACCAGTATCGGAATTAGAGGGAAAATAATTCAATTTCATAACTGTTCTTATAAAATTCCACGTTATTCCACATAAATGTTATTAACATTTACTCTGAGCCTGCATGTACAAACTTTTTGTGTACGTATGCCCCAGAGCAGTGTCTTAGTTAATATACACCAGTGATGGTTAGCAGAGCAAGATCATAGAAAACGAACAGGATATATGACTAAAATCTCAAAAGTATGATTCTCACCTTCAACATATTGTTGAATGTTGGTATTAGAAGATGTATCATCAAAAGTAAACCAAAGTTAGCTATCAGCAACAAATCAGAAAGCCACTGACAGCTGTGGTCTCTTAAGCATCTGTCTCTGGATCTGATAGTACAGACGAGATCAAGATACAGTATTCTAGACAAGGACCAGTAAAGAAAATCAGGTGGCGGGTAGGATTTATTAAGTATTGTTGACTGGATTCTGATTTTGTCTGTTAGACTAGCTCTACCCATTGGGGTGACACCGGATTTACATCCGTGCGACAGCGATCAGATTCTGGCCCTGCATCTTCAAGCCGGAGTGTGGGCCAGATCTTTTTGGGCACTTACGTTGTTTTTGTGAATTAGAAATGAGTTCCGTGCGTAATAAAGTTTCCTGCTTTCCTAGTTTATGATGGGAAAAATGTGCTCGGATGCTATGGTGATGAGTGGCAGTATAAAACTCTAAGGTAAGCTAGGAAAAGAAAATCCATAGTCCTAAGAAAGGAAAATACAGAAGATTTTGGGGTTTGGGGGGCTGATGGTCAGGGAAGGAGAGTTGTACTGTCCATTGCTATCAGAATATGCCCAGCTCCTAGCTTATAGAGTGAAATTCACCCTTGTACAGAAGACCCGCATTAAGTAGTTTACAGGCCTTGTTCTGGCCCTCTTTACTCCTAGAGAGTACAGGATGGATGAACTATTCATACAATGGACCCATAAACTTGTCTTAGAGCAGAGATGGGCAAACTACGGCCCTGGGCCATATCCGACCCTTCAGATGTTTTAATCCGTCCCTCAAGCTCCTGTTGGTGAGCGGGGTTGGGGGCTTGCCCTGCTCTGGCACTGTAGCCAGGGAGCAGGGTCGGGGGCTTGCCCCACTCAGCGTATGCTGTGGCTCTGCACAGCTCCCAGAAGCAGCATGTCCCCCTTCCTGCTCCTATATGTAGGGGCAGCAAGGGGGCTCCGCGTGCTGTCTCCGCCCCAAGCACCGCCCCCGCAGCTCCCATTGGCCGGGTGCCATGGCCAGTGGGAGCTGCAGCGGTGGTGCCTGCATACGTGGCAGCATGCAGAGCTGCCTGGCTGCGCCTCCACGTGGGAGCCGGAGCGGGGACATGCCACTGCTTCCGGGAGCTGCTTGAGGTAAGCACCACCTGGAGCCGGCTCCATGACTCCCTTCCGTGCTGCAACCCCTTGCCCCAGCCCTGATCCCCCTCCCACTCTCCTAACTCCTTGGTCCCAGCCCAGAGCTCCCTCCTGCACCCCCAGCCCCACCCCAGAGCCCGCACCTCCAGCTGGAGCCGTCACCTTCCCCCCTGCACCCCAACCCCCCTGTCCCAGCCCAGAGCCCCCTCCCGCACCTTGAACTCCTCATTTCTGGCCCCTCCCCAGAGCCCGCACCCCCTCCCACACCCCAACCCCAATTTCATGAGCATTCATGGCCTGCCATACAATTTCCATACCCAGATGTGGCCCTCGGGCCAAAAAGTTTGCCCACCCCCATCTTAGAGCAGTGATGGCAGTAAGTGATTTTGAAGAGCTCAATGCTTTGAGGGTAGGTCTTAGGGCCTGGTTCTGATCTCAGTTACACGGGCGTAGCACCCCTTGACTTCAGTGAGAGTTGCCACCGTCTGAGGGCAGGATTTGGCCCTGACAGTATTTGTCCTCCAAATTACCAGCTCAGTTATTTTAAATAAAGCTCTATATTTTCCCCTCTTGCAGGAGATCTTGCTGCTGAACAGACTGCGTCTCTGAACCACAGTCTTTTCCATAGCAACAGGTTCTGATGTTAGAGTGTTAGATGACTTCATTGTGGTTTACCTACAGGAGGCAGTTCCTGTTTAAAATCCTCCACTTGACCCTTTGAATTTGGAGATGGCATTTGAGTGGAGTGTTACCAGTTAGGGCTGTGTAGGAACGCCAAGGGCTGAAATGGGGAAGTTCCTGGCTAGCAACAGAGCCTGAGGGCAGGATTTAGAGAAAGTCAGCATCATGCTAATAATACCTAGCACCTGTGAAGTGCTTCACATTGTGCCAGCGGTGGTGCAAACCTGGGAGTGGCCTGGGGGCAAATCCCCCTGAATGTTGGGGAGGAACCTTCTCTAAACTTCAGAGCTGGTCAGTCCTCTCTGTTACATGGCGCCTACTCAGTGCTTCCGTCCCAAGCCCCTCACGCTTTGGGGAAGGATGACTCCCAATCTGGATTTGAAATTTAAGACCCAGGGTCCACCTCTAATACGAACATGCGGGTCTGGATTGTGGTTGGGGGTGTGAGGAGAGTGAGTCTCCTCCCATCGGGCCCAGCAGAGAGGCCAGGCACAGTTGCAGTCCCTGGAGTGCGAATCCCCCAAAGGGGGCAGGGAGGAGATGGCTCAGCTCCATTCTGGGAATCTTTGAGCACAGGGGTGTTGTAAATGTGTGTTTTGATGAGCTACCGGCTGTGGCCCTGGTTTGTTACAGAAGCTGCTGCTAGCTCCCTCATAAGCATGTGGTAGGTTAGACCAAGGGTGGCCAACCTGAGCGGGAGAAGGAACCAGAATTTATCAATGTACATTGCCAAAGAGCCACAGTAATGTGTCAGCAGCCCCCAATCAGCTCCCCCACCCCGCTCCCAGTGCCTCGCACCGATGAGCACCTCCGGACCCTGATCATACGCGGTGTGCAGGAGGCTCTGGTGGCAGGGGGGAGAGTGAGGGCATGGCTGGCTCGGGGGAAGGGGTGGAGTGGGGGCAGGGCCTGGGGCAGAGCAGGGATTGAGCACTGAGCATTCCCCGGCACATTGGAAAGTTAGCATCTCTAGCTCCAGCCCCGGAGTCCGTGCGTATGCAAGGAGCCGCATATTAACTTCTGAAGAGCCGCAGGTTGGCCACCCCTGGGTTAGACCATCAGGTTGCTGGGAGTTTGTAATACACCCTGCAGAGTGGAATGTGCTGTAAGCATTTGTGTGTTTAACTCAATAGGGACAGAGTCCTGGGTCTCTCACTTCTTGCATGTCACCTCTTGTGCTCTGCCTAATGTCCCGGGCATTGTCTACTGTACTGTACTTCCCCTCTCTGTGCTGTCCTGTGTACTAGGCTTGTTTCTTTTTGTCCTGATGATAGTCCAGCACTGTAGCAACATGACAAAGTTTGCTCAGCTAATGTACAGAGGTTGCAGTAGAAAACAGTTATGAAAGGGTGAATCAAAATCTCTGGTGTAAGTGTCTCTGCCTGCTCTTGGGAAATGGGTTTTGCTTCCACTGACATCATTCAGATGTTTCCATTCTCTGAAAAGTCTTTCCTCCTCATATGCTACTGTCTAGTCTGAACAACTCTAAAGTTGACCCTAAGTGTTCAGCGCAAGGTTCTTCTCAAACTTGTCTTGTGCCAGATTGTTACTC
The DNA here is from genome assembly GCF_013100865.1 of Trachemys scripta elegans. Taxonomy (NCBI): domain Eukaryota; kingdom Metazoa; phylum Chordata; order Testudines; family Emydidae; genus Trachemys; species Trachemys scripta. The sequence goes on from NC_048321.1 coordinate 15,120,216, forward strand.
TGGGTTATGATTAACTTTAATCTGGGATCAGATTTTATTCCTGAGTGATGGTATGAGTCACACCAGCCCATGAAAGGGTTTCGGATTTACAGCATTCTTTTTCAGGTGAAGAGTTTATTTTCATAATACGAGTTAGGCGCTGTAATTAGAGGTACAACTTAAAGCAGAGGGAGAGATGACTTGCACAAAAGTGGGGTGGAATTGAAAAATGTTAGGTCAGACCCCGGCCCCTGCTGCATCGGTGTTCTGTCACTATCCCAGTGTAGAGCCACCATAAAACCAGTGCATCTGAGGGTTCGCCTGGCATAACAGCTTCTACACTCATCCTCTTCTGGCCCCTGGCATAGGGGGCAAGGGTGGGAAAACAGGAATCATCCTGCAGCCAAGTAACCTAGCTTTAGGACAGCTAAACATCAAATGAGGCCTAATTTTGTCCTTGCACTGCAGATCTATCTGACTGTTCTTGACTGTGCTCTTGCTTATGCCAGTGTAAATAAGAATTAATTCCATGGACATTTTAACAATGAGATTAGAACCTGGCCCATTGTATTCAGCCGAGAAGTCAAGTCCAAAGTGATAAGATTCTTCTTAGTTTAGGTTAGGATTAATTGACAATTTCTTAACAGTTAGTCAGCAACAGCCACCACTAATCAGATAAACTTTGTGTGATCGTATCCGTCAATAGACGCACCGTGTCAAGCAACATTTCTGAAAGGCGGATGTGAACCCATCGAGCAACAGGTTTTTCTGTCTCTTCAACGCTTCCAGGACAGTATTGCAACATCTAAAAGACAGTGCAGAAAATGAGACCAGAACGTGTCTTGCCGGGAAGCCTCACCAGCAGGATAATTTATGATGTGGTTTGTTTTATTTCTCTCTCTCTCTCTGTTTTTGAAGTGAAGGTTTAAGATTTAAAAAATTCCTTAGGTGTGTTGGACTAAGTACTGTTCATCATGACCTGACCGGAGAACTGCAGCTACTGCACTTGATCGGCCTCCTCTTAATAAACAGGCGAAGAGTTTCATCTACAAATAATGCGGCCAGCAGCAGAGCCTGTTTTATTTTGCTAGCTTTTGCAGCAGAAGTGCTGTCAGCTCACATTTGCAAATGGTGTGGTTTCTCTATTACTTGTTGCTCTTCCTGTGAGATTACTATAGCAAGCCCAGCATTAACAAGGATCACTGAACCTAGACGTTTTTGAAAATATTTTTTTCCCTTTTTATATAAATGAGAATAATTATAAATCAGAATTAATCGAACCTCCTGCTGGTGAAAAGGGCTGCATTGTCTGCCTCAGAGTCCCCAACCCTTGACTGTAGCTCAGGAAAGGGAACAGGCTCACAGCTTTTTGAGCTTATTAGAGCTGGAATGTGGCTTTGTTCTCATCCCGGGGGGCTACAAAACTTGAAAAATATTCTGTGCCCCCAGCAGCCAGGCCTGACCAAACCTAGCAGCCAGGAACTATGGGAGATGAAGTGCAGGGGCAGTATCCTACTGAAAAACCCAGCTGTCTCAGCTGCTGAGAAGGTGCGATTCCTACCAGGATGCTGCTTAGGAACTCCACTTTTGTATCAGTCTCTGGGGTGTAGGGATCTAAAACATTTGAAGACCTTCTGTGGCTCCTGAAAGGGAGAAGGGGCTTCCTGTCTGCCTTTTCCACCCCATCCTGGAGCCTCGAGTATGTTGAGGGGTCTGTACTATTCTACCCTTCCCCCGAAGGGTGTCTGCTGTAAGCTGTATTTGTGCGTGTTTGGGTGCTGGGAAGGGAGTGGGCACTGTGCTACTCTATTCGTCCCTCAGCCTCTGGTTTGGGATCCCCCCTGCTCCCAGTGAATGTGCACGTTGGTTCAAAGATGTCTCAAGTAGCTGCAGATTGAAAGTGTCCTTATTCTGGTCAGTTTCACAGCCATCCACAAGGTCTACAGTATTTTGAAGTGCTGTTGTGAAACTGACCAGAGTCCCGTCAATGTCGCTTTGCGGTAGAAGCAGGAAGGTGGGGTACTATTGCTTTACATTCACTAGATTTTCTTCACAACCACCGTAAGTAAGGCTACGATTTAGTCATGGGTATTTTTTGTAAAAGTCATGGACAAATCATGGGCAGTAACCAAAAATTCACGGCCTGTGACCGGTCCTGATTGTACTATATACCTCTGACTAAATCTTAGTTGGGGGGCATGGCAGGGGCAGACGCTTGCGGGGGGGGGGGGGCCGTCAGCATCAGCCGCCAGGGGCCATCGAGACCAGCTGCCAGGGGCCCCCCAGGGCCATCCATCCACTGTTGGTCCTGCCGCCCCTGGGACTCCTGTTCCGTTGGTTCCAGGGCCAGCCACACCGGCGGCTGCTCCGGGGATCCCCGAGGCCAGCTTCCCGGGCCGCCCAAGTGGCTGGTTGTGGAGCTGCTCCATCAGCCCCGTGGCAGCTGCTTGGGCGGCCCTGGGGTCAGCCACACCGGCCGCTGCAGAAGTCATGGAAAGTCACGGAATCCGTGACCTCTGTGACAGACACGGAACCCTAACCCTAAGTATTATAAACCTTTTTCTTTTGTTGTTGTTGTTGAAGTGAAAGCTTACGTTTGATAGAAAGGAAGGGCTCAGCCCCACCTTCACTTGACAGGGGAAGTTCTTCCAGTGGCTCGCATATTCCCACTTAGGGATATTGCACTGTCTAATGGTGCTGAACTGTCTCAAAGCAGCGTATGAGAATGGGGCTATATAAGGGGGCGCAAGTGCTCTCTACCACCTCAGTTCATTCCAACTGCTGTGCCAGATGGAAGCGAACCACTCCAGTCGGTCGGGATCCGGGGTGTTCTCCATTCCTGGGGCGTGTGTGTGTGTGTGTGTGTGTGTGAATGTGAAGCTTGTTGCACTGTGTCTGGTAAAGCGCTGTAGGCGAACTGCACCAATAGCATGCACGTGGAACTCCTGTTTTATTTCTCAGTTTGCGTCATGTGTATGCACAGTGGTAGCTTGTTGTGAACCAAAGGTGTTGCCTTCTCAGAGAGTGAGGTCCTTTGCTTCACTGCACAGCAGTGGACCTCCTGGGATTGTTTTTGCTATGAATTGTGGGAAGTCAGGGGGCTTCAGATTTTTGAGAAATCCCATGTCTCCACCATCCTGTGCTGGCTAGTGCCATTTTTGAATTGCTGTCGGCCAGCATGGACCTGGCAATGCTCTGCTCCGCTGTGGTGGTAGCTGTGATCACACAGAGTCTGCTTGGGGTGTATTTCAGCACTCAAAGCTGGACAGTTTCGGCTTTGGAGACCACCTGTCACGTCGCTAAACGGGAGCAGCGGGAGATTCAGCAGTGGTGGAAGCAGGATGGGAGCATGGAGGAAGAGAAAGCCAAGCAGTTGGTACTAGAGGACCGGCTCCTGGATCAGCTACACACTATGCAGTGCTATTTCTGGGCTTTGGAGACCAACGTGGCTTGGTGTGAAAGGATTGTTCTGCGGACTTGGGATGACTAGCACTGGCGAGAGAATTTCAGGATGTTTTTTTTAAGTGATGTGTTGAACTGACTGCAGAGTCACCATACCAATCTGTGCTCTCCCATACCTGGGTCACCATTGTCATCTGGAAGCTAGCCACTCCAGAGTGCCACCAGTTCGTGGCCAACCAGTTTGGTGTGGGGAGATTGGCCCCAACAGTCTCTGTCATAGGGGTGTGTCATGCCTTGGAAAAGATACTGTTGCACCAGGTTATAAAGCTGGGTAATGCTTAGAAAATTATTGAGGTTTTGCACCGGTGGTGTTCCCAAACTATATTAGGCACATGGGTTCCATCAGTTGCCCCCTGTACTAGGGCACAGAAAGGGGAATTTCCGCAATGATGTTCCAAGGGCCGGCTGACCGCCGTGGCAGGTTTACAAACATAAATGTAGGGTGGCCAGGAAGGGGCTGTGGTGATACAGCTGAGCTTTGAGAGAGAGAATATTTATCCACAGGAACCCTATGGACATTAATGGTGGTGAGGTTTCTTTGGTTATACCCTGGCTTATCCTCTGCTTCCCTGGTTAACGACGCCATTTGTAGGCCTCTTGGACAAAAGGAAGGAATCTGCAGAATGGAAGTGGAGAGTGCAGTTGGCCTGTGGAAAGGGAGATGGCGCTGTTTGTGGAATAGGTTCAAAAGCTGCTGAAAAAAAACCTGCGCTGCCCATTTATAGCAGCACATTGCATTCTGCTCAATATTTGTTGGACTAAGGGAGAAACCCTGCAAGATGAGTGGGAGTCCGAGGTGCAGACACTTGCTCGGCACTTTGAGCAGCCACCGAAAATAGAAAATGGAAACACCCAGGGGATGTTATTAGGGATGCCTGTCGTTCTCAAGTCTCATGCCTGAAAATGTGCACCTTTGCATCCAGCTGTTAGCCCGTGGAGGGAGGTGTTTGGGTCGATGGTGAGCTGTGTGGTGTAGCTTATGGGTGTTGGAAGTGGGACCCTGCCAGTGACTTTTCCCCTTCATATGAAGGGGCTTTTGGCTTCAGAGCAGCGATGAGTTATAATGGATGAATTTTAAACTGGTTTCATTAAGAGCCAACCAACAGTAATATAACAAATCAAAATAAAGTTTTTAATTGAACCAGTATTAAAACAACTGTTACTTAAAAATACACTTAACAAATCAAGCTGCCAACGGTGGAAAAAACATTAAAAATAGTGCAGCCAAAACTGAAAGTGCAGGGTATGGCAGAACAGCTAAGGGGGGTTAGAGTCAGAGGCGAGTATACGCCTTCGCTTTTCCTCTTCTTGTCTGCAGGGCTTCTGGGGTGGAGAGTCACCTGCCAGTTAGCAGAGCCAGGGGTCAAGCCAGAGTCAGAACCAAGAATTGAAGTGAAGGGTCAGAGCTGAGGTCAGATGCCAGAGGCCAAGCCAGAGTCAGGGTCATAAGTTGGAGGCTGGGGCCAGAGAAAGATCTGGCCACTGAGGATTGGAGGCAAAGTGTAAGGGCAGGGGTGAGGCAGGAGCCAGCAGGAATCAGGAACAGGTTTGGATGCAGGAAGCAGCCACAACAGGGTACCACCTGGTTGCTTGGACAAACTTCCTGTGTCTTCTCCTGGCTTAAACAGCGTGGTTGGACCAATTGGTGGAGCCGGGCGATCCTCCAATCAGAGCTCCCGTGGGTGGTGCCTTGGCTGGGGCTATAGTCCTAGTCGTTTCTCAGCCCACCAGATATCAGTAGGCTTTGGGTGATGGCCAGGATGTAGCGGCTATCTTGAGACTCCTAAGCCTGGGTTCAAGACCAGGGACGTCACATTGTAGCTATTGCAAAGCAGATGTCCACTAACAGGTCTTTATGCTGGTGGCAGGCCACGAGAGCTTACTACTCCGATTACTTCTTCCCAGATGGCAGTGAGCTCCAGGATCTTAGCACGGCTCCAAGCAGCAGCACCAGGTGTGCGGTGGGGGTTGTGGAGTAGAATTGCTGTAGTGTCACAAGAATGCTGATATGCTTGAATCCAGGAGCAAATGGCCAAAATCTGGCTCCGTGCCAGCTTTTAAATGGGGGAAGGGTTTGTCCTGGGAACTTGACACCAAGGCAGGGGAGGGCACAGGATGTAAGCAGGTCAGTAATGGTTGACTGTAAAGCCATGTGGGATAGCTATTGGAGGCACGCAGTGATGCCAGCTGTTGCTTGCACATGAACAACAGTGCGAACTAATTCAGTTCTCCGCAAACTTGGTCCACTTCGCAAGAGGAGTCCAGATTTCAGGTGAAGTGCAGCGTTAATGCGCTGTGACGCATTGCATCATTGGTAGGCCTCATGTTTTAGAAGCGGATTAACTCTATTTGTATGTTTCAAAACCCCCATGTAGACAAGCCCTTAGTGTCTTGATAATGGTTGTGTAGTTACAGTTGAGTGATCAGTGCAGGTAGTTAAGTGAGGTAGTTCGCTCGGTTCCATGTTATGGTGGCGCTGAAGAAAAAGACGACGCTGAGAGATGTACTTTATGTATGTTAGGTGCCTGAAATGCTTGGGACAGGGGCATTCTCCTTCTGGATGTTCTATCTGCCGGACTTTCACGCCCAGAGCTCCTGAGGAGAGGCAGAATGGATTGCAGGTGCTTCTCCTTAAGGGCCTCTTGAGGCTAAATCCACCCGGTTCTGGGCACAGGCTGGATCCAAGGTCCGAGAAGCCAGTCTTGCTGGTGATTGCCACCGGCTGAGTGGATTTTCCGAGCCCTGTTCTCAAACACTGCTAAAAATAAGGGCAAAACATTTCTACCAGCTAGAAGAAAAACAGTGGGGTTCCCTTTAAATGAAAGTGGGAAGTGGATATCTATGTCAGACCCTGAAGAGGAGACACAATGGAATATGAACGCGTTTTTTTTTTTTTTTTACAAGGAGGAAGGATATTTCCTGCTTTTGATTTCTTTTTTTTATCCATGTTTGAGGCACGTCTCCAAGTTTATATAAATCTTACAATAACAACTGGGTTAATGAGATTTCTGACTCTGACGGAATTGTCTTTTTACTCTTCATTGAATTAATGACTGTTAAGTGCTTTCTGAGCTGTGCCCTTTTAATGTATCAGGAAACTCCTACACTTTTGCTGCCCAACAAAAAGCTTTCCTTTATTATTATTTTTAAAGGCACAGTGAACTTTTTGTGGTTGCTTTGAGAATAAAGGACCAGATATTCAGACATTTGTCCATTGAAGTAACTGACCTATGCCAATTTATACCACCTGAAGATCTGGTCCAGAGTGTTTTATGATTGTTCTGTATTCATCTGACCTGCCATATACATAGGTTTTAAAAAAGGAGACTCACAGCCAGCCACTTTCCATTAGAAGAGGCATCACTGTTGCCAGAGGCATCATTCCTGAATTTTATTTTGATCAGGTTTTAAACAAAGAGGTTTCTGAAGTCCGCAATGGTATCAGAAAGTACTGACAATGATAAAACCACTTCCTGCTTTCATCTGGCGGCCTGGGTTTGATGGCACCGGTTCTTTGCCGGTAGGGACAGAGTCTCTTGCCTGCACTGGTGTTGCTTGGATGTAATTAAGGGCTGCAGAGGAGAGGAATTTAGGGTTTCATCCAATGTCTGTTGAAATCGATGGAAAGATTCCTATCCATTTCAGTAGTGTTGGAGCGGTTCCACAGTTAATTCTGTTGATGTATGGGCGAGAACATAATCCATCTCCCTCTCCCCCTGCAGTGATGGCTCACAAAGCCTGATGGGAGTAAAAAGTTGTAAAATTGTACCTTTATTTTAAAAAAAATGAAGTTGGGAGATATGACTCTGAATGCACACAGGGAGCAGAACTGCGCAGGTGTCATTGTCATGTATTCACTTTTAAACACTAGAACCATGTGTCAAGCGGTGCTTAGGGCCTGCTGTTTGGGGCTGGATTTTATTTTGATCACAGCTGATTTTGATGGACTGTGGATTTTTTTGACCAGGAGTGTTGATGATCAGATTGTTCGTTGTGCTATCAAATTACAAGGAAAAAATTGCAGAGCAGTGGTTTACAAGCTGCACAATTTAGGTTTGTGTGTAGTGATTTGTCACTAGAAAGTAAACAGTCCATAAACTGCAGGCCTCGTTAAACGCGAAGTCATCATGAAAATGAAGGCAGAAGGCCCAGTTCCTTCTATCTATAAATGTACTGTGGTTTTGCTGAATGTCCTAACATTTTCATCACCAGAGTGGTGCTGGAAATGTTAGAACTGTAACATGATGCAAAACACGTTCTCCTTTTGATTATGCAACGTTGCCAACGCTTACGATTTTTATTGCCAGTCTTGCGATATTTGATGTTTTTTTGTTGAAACTTCAGGTACTGGACTCAAGAGACTGCATGTGAATCTCAGATCTAATTTTTTAAAGAATTGCGTTTCTAGCCTTCTTAGGTATGGAGGTAGTTAGATAATACGAAGCAAGTGCAGCTTAAAGGCTTAGAAATCAGAAGGCAATTGAATAGAACTCCCAAAATATATTTTGTAAAAAATCTCTTGATTGCTATCTTATGATTTTTTGGGTGCCTGACTCCTGATTTTTGAATGCTTGTAATTGGTAATACTGATTGTTAAACAGAAGAGATGGGGTTAAGCTGTAAAGTCTGGTACTGGATTCAGTTCAGATCTCAAACTTTCCCAGTGTTTGTGGTAGTTTAATATCTTTGTTTCCAGTTTGGGGTGTTACAGAGATAGTCCTGACTTGTGATGTTTGGATTACCCGAATCTGAACTTTCCCAAAATCTAGGATGGGAGGTGTGAATGTTTGCAGCCTTTTGCCATAACATGGAGGGCGAAAACATTGATGTTAATGGGGTCAGGATTTCATCAGGAAATTTCAGTGGCATTTGGAGTCTCTTTTGCAAAGGTTTTGAGGTTTATTGGGGGGGAAATCTCTCTTTTAAAAATAGCCTCTCTGTAATATTACTTTTTAGCAACCCATAAGAGAAAGCAAGTTGTTATTAATATACACAAGGACAAGGGATAATGAAGATACAGAGATAAGGTACTTAAACATGCCTGAAATGACTGGATTTAACTTCTCTTCAAGAACTACAACATGCATCTGCTAGAACATAGGACAAGCTTCTGCCCCGGCTGCAACTCGGGGTACGTCTATACTTACCTCCGGGTCCGGCGGTAAGCAGTCGATCTTCTGGGATCGATTTATCGCGTCTTTCTAGACGCGATAAATCGATCCCGGAAGTGCTCGCCATCGACACCGGTACTCCTGCTCGGCGAGAGGAGTACGCGGCATCAACGGGGGAGCCTGCCTGCCGCGTCTGGACCCGCGGTAAGGTCGAACTAAGATACTTCGACTTCAGCTACGTTATTCACGTAGCTGAAGTTGCGTATCTTAGTTTGAAGTGGGGGGTTAGTGTGGATCAGCCCTCAGTGGGGTTTAAGTTAGGACAAAGTCTGGCCCATGCTACTCCACAGACAGAGATGGCCTCGGCTTCCTCTGTCTGCTGGGTCATGCACACAACAGCAGATTGAAAAGAAAGCTGGCTGTAAATACATTGATTCTCTAGCGCTATATCTTCAATTTCTATGTTATTATTTATTTGTTTTGAGCTTGCAGCTAAAAGCCCCAGTTAGAGGTCTGTACACACATACAATGAAACGACATTCCCTGTCTCAAACGGCTGTTAACCTTTTATTTTTCCTTTATTCAAAAACCCAAAACACACCAACAGCATGCAGGGTCATAATATGCTTGCATCTGACAACTTTTCCTTTCTTTTTCCTAGAACTATTCATTGCCTTATACGAGGCAGACTCCGGAGTGCAAAGACCCAGACTCTGAATACTTTGAAGAAAACATTAATAAATGTTGCAGCAAATGTCCTCCAGGTAATGGATTTAGGTTATTTATGACTATTACTGTGTAAGGCTAAATTCATCTGATTTCTGGATAAATGTGGTGTGCCTGTACCATTGAGAGAGCCAGAGGAGTCACTGATTTTTGCTGCTTTAATATACTCCCAGCCATAAGACCTTGTATTGTTGATCCTGGGACTGTAAGAAACATTTATCGCAGGGCCTAGAGCCAGTTGCCTGAATTACTTCTGGCCAGGGTTCACCCTGTTGGCTTAACCAACCTTTGAATGAGTCTGGCGCCAAAGGGTTATCTTGTGTGATTTGGATCCCATGCCAGCTGCAGTGTGGCAGATCCAGCTGTTTCCTGGTGAGGCGTGGGGTTTCTTGGGAATTTGCTAGGTTCTTAAAAGTGAACAGATGCAGTTTTACCTGCCAATTTTTTGAGCATAATCTTTTTATTAAAATATTTGTAAAAATGTATTTTCATACAAGGAGAATAACATATAAAACTAATTAAACCACCAGCACTGAATCCTCGCCGCCAATTTAACATTATTAGCCAATGTCCGCCCGAGTACAGTAATAGCAAATACACTGTTAATCCCTGTGTGGGGTACAATGTAGTATTTGCACAGTACTATTAGGTACAATCTAGCTCTGGGAAGATTCAGTTATTCTATAATTGTTCATTATGGAGTTAGGTGCCTTTTTCCCATGAAGCATCTAGTGCTGACCACTTTCAAAGACAGACCACATGGACCACTGATCTGATTTGCAATGTCTTTTCCTATTGTTCCCAATTACGCCTACTAAGAAATGAGGCAAGTTACGAATGTCAAACCAGGCCTACACTTATACTCCAATGATATTTTGTAGTGACATCTTCTTGGTAAGTATTTATTGAGCATAGAAAGCTTTCTTTTGGTTGCAGGTGAAGACATTTTAGTTGCTGGTTGTTGTAATTGCCCACCAAGTATTTTCATCATATAGAGATAAAGCCCAGAGAGAGCTCAGAACTTTGGGTACGTTGTCGTCAAAGAGACGAACCATCAGAGTTATTCTTACTCCCCTGGCATTTACCTCACAACATGCTGAGCAAATGTTCTTTGTCTCTCTAAGTGCAAAGTTCCTGTCGCAGAGATTTGGATGATTAAGCAGGAAACGAGCATGTGCTGAAGCAGCCTAAGTGGCTCGAATTGACCAAAAATGTCAAGACTTAACGTCTTGGTTTCCTGTGTTAGAAATGCAATGGAGGAAAATGTCATGATTCATAATTAAACCTTCACACTCTGGCAGTAAATAGCGATCAAGCTCCAGTGGCACCTTCTCCCCTTTATTATAATATTTCACAATAACAAGCCCAGGATTTGGGGCAATGCATAGGAAACTGAAAGTCTCTGTAGTTGTCGGTATTTGAAGTTGAACGGAAGGGTTTTTCATGTTGATTTATATAAAAAAAAGCCCAGATTTTTAAAGGTATTAACTCATTTTTCCCATCAGCAATGCACAGCCTAAGCGATTTAGGAGCCTAGGTCACATTTCCCCAAAAGGGATTTAGGCACTTTAGAACCTAAATCCCTTGAACCGTCAATGAGATTTAGGCTCCTAAATCAGTAAGGCGTTCCAGTGCTGAGCGCAGTGGTGCCTAAATGCCTTTTAAAAATCGGGGCCTAAGAACCTAAATCATTAACAGGATACATGGAGCCAAATTAGAAATTGTAGATAAAATATATTTGAAAACTAAATATTTGGAAATCTTTTCCTGTGTTACTTAACTGCCAGGGCCTGGCTTCATGGTTCCCTGTGACTCCAGTACATCACTAATCCCTAAAATGGAGATTCTCAAAGGAGGGGCCAAAACTAGCTATGAAAGCTTTCTTGGCAGGGCCTCATTGTTCCTCTCATTGAGCAAGCATGTCCTCCAGCGTGTTCCTGTATGCCATGCTCCTATATCAGATATGGACTGGCTACAGGGCCTCCCTGTGAGTGATACACACCAGATGTGTTCAGTATAAAATCCTTCAGGGCTCTGTCTGTATGGCTGAGTTTAGTTGAAATAAGGTACAGTAGAGCCTCGAACTGACCTGTCAACCACATCCCTCGCATGGAACCAGAGGCAGCAGCAGAGACGACAAAGCAAATACAGACTGTTAGTGTTAATACAGACAGTGTTAAACGTAAATTACTAAAAAAATAGACAGGTTTCAGAGTAGCAGCCGTGTTAGTCTGTATCCGCAAAAAGAACAGGAGTCCTTGTGGCACCTTAGAGACTAACAAATTTATTAGAGCATAAGCTTTCGTGGGCTACTGCCCACTTCCTCGGATGCATCTAGAGTGGAACATATATTGAACAAATTTATTAGAGCATAATAATATTGGCCTCTCAGAGTTGGTAAGACAACTCCCACCTGTTCATGCTCTCTGTATGTGTATATATATATCTCCTCAATATATGTTCCATTCTATGCATCCGAAGAAGTGGGCTGTAGCCCACGAAAGCTTAAGCTCTAATAAATTTGTTAGTCTCGAAGGTGCCACAAGGACTCCTGTTCTTTTAAAAAAATAAAGGGAGAGTTTTGAGAGATTTGACAAGGTAAGGAAATGTTCTGTGCTTGTTTCATTTAAATTAAGATGGTTAAAAGCAGCATTTTTCTTCTGCATAAACAACGAGGAGGCCTTGTGGCACCTTAGAGACTAACACATTTATTTGGGCATAAGCTTTTGTGGGCTAGAACCTGCTTCATCAGATGCATGGAGTGAAAAATAAAGTTTCAAAGCTGTATTAAGTCAATGCTGAGTCTTACCACCTCCATTCCTGAGGTGCTGGTAACGCTGAGGTTCTACTGTATGCCACACACAACACCACCTAGTGGCTAACTAGTATAATACAAGTTTCAGAGTAGCAGCCGTGTTAGTCTGTGTCCGCAAAAAGAACAGGAGTACTTGTAATTTAGCATTTCATTTCATCTCCCTTTAAGTTCTACATTCCTACCATTTTACAAAATTTATTCTATCCTACTGGTTTTGAAGTTCAATATGGAACAATCTGTTAAGTGTCTCTGAGTTGTGTTGGTTTTCTAATTGCATGTCCTGAATGCTTAGCAACTTCGTCATCTGGCGACTCATTAGCTGCAATGACTGCTGTGGTCTGTTTCGAATCCTTGAGTTGTCTTGTTCTGCATCTGCCATCTGTAGAGTTAGTTGGCTCTGTTGATTGTTCTTTCTGAGGAACGGACTGTAGATGTCAACAGTTTCTGTTGAACTCTCCACTGTCAGTCTTGATTACATATGATCTGACCTGATTTTTTTTTTTCTTTTCTTTTCGACAGCTGGAGTTGTCCATTTCCCCCTGCCCCCTTTCTTTCCCCCCCAGATTGAGAGGAACACGGTTACCAGGTTCTAGACTTGGCAGTTCTCTAA